>NW_019946502.1:29654-43125 GCF_002910315.2 Salvelinus sp. IW2-2015
AAAAACCGGTTAAATCCCTGTGGAATTTGATGAGGAATGAAAAAGAGGTATGGTAGAGGATGAAGGCTGTCCACGCCCTGACCATAATTGCTTTGTATGTTTCCTAATGTTTTTTTGGTCAGGGTGTGATCTGAGTGGCATTCTATGTATGTATTGTCTAGTTTTCATTCTATGTGTTGGCCTGATTTGAGTTTCACGTCTAATCAGAGGCAGGTGTTAGTCCATATGGTCTCTGATGCGGAACCAATATTGTAGGTAGCCTTGTTTTGTATTGTGGTTTGTGGGTGATTGTTCCTGTTCCTGTGTACTTTTTGATGTCACCATACGGGACTGTTTGCGGTTTTCGTTCGTTTGTCCTTTATTGTTTTGGTAAGTTTATTCAGGGTTATTTCGTTATTTAAAAGTAACGATGTATTCATATCCCGCTGCGCATTGGTCCTCCGATCCTTCTTACTACTCTTCCTCAGATGAGGAGGACGACGATCGTGACAGAGGCCAAAGGAATGGCAAATAAGTCTGGCTACACAATCGATTGGAAAACGTACTGRAAATTGAGAAATCGTGACTAAACTGCATAAAAAGAAGAAGAAACTWCACTATGAATTAATACATTTTTCATTGACATGATCAGCAAACTTAGGCATAACATGCCAGCAACAAACGCTGACACTACACATCCAAGTATATCTAAACAAATTAGGAAAGACAAGAATTGTAATTTTGAATTCCGTAAAGTCTGTGTGGAAGAGGTGAAAAAGTTATTGTTGTCTATCAACAATGACAAGCCACCGGGGTTTGACAACTTGGATGGAAAATTACTGAGGATAATAGTGGACAATATTGCCACTCCTATCTGCCATATTCTCAGTTTAAGCCTACTAGAGAGCGTGTGCCCTCAGGCCTGGAGGGAAGCTAAAGTCATTCCGCTACCTCAGTAAAGCCCCCTTTATTGGCTCAAATAGCCGACCAATCAGCCTGTTACCAACACTTAGTAAACTTTCTGAAGTAATTGTTTGACCAGATACAATGCTATTTAACAGTAAACAAATTGACAACAGACTTTCAGCTTATAAGGAAGGACATTCAACAAGCACAGCGCTTACACAAATGACTGATGATTGGCTGAGAGAAATTGATGATAAAAAGATTGTTGGGGAATAGTTTTGTTAGACTTCAGTGCGGCTTGTGACATTATCGATCATAGTCTGCTGCTGGAAAACATGTGTGTTATGGCTTTACACCCAATGCTATATTGTGGATAAAGATTTACCTGTCTAACAGAACTCAGAGGGTGTTCTTTAATGGAAGCCTCTCCAACATAATCCAGGCAGAAGCAGGATTTCCCCAGGGCAGCTGTCTAGGCTCCTTACTTTTTCAATCTTTACTAATGACATGCCACTGGCTTTGAGTAAAGCCTGTGTGTCTATGTACAGTTGAAGTCAGAAGTTTACATCCACTTAAGTTGGAGTCATTAAAACTCATTTTTCAACCACTCCACCAATTTCTTGTTAACAAACTACAGTTTCGGCAAGTTGGTTAGGAAATCTACTTCGTGCATGACACAAGTAATTTATCCAACAATTGTTTACAGACAGATTATTTCAATTATAATTCACTGTATCACAATTACAGTGGGTCAGAAGTTTACATACACTAAGTTGACTGTGCCTTTAAATAGCTTGGAAAATTCCAGAAAATGAGWATGTGTGTGACAAATAAAATGTGATTTGATTTGATTTGAATTGATTTGAAAATTCCAGAAAATTATGTCATGGCTTTAGAAGCTTCTGATAGGCTAATTGACGTCAATTGGAGGTGTACCTGTGGATGTATCTCAAGCCCTACCTTTAAACTCAGTGCCTCTTTGCTTGACATCATGGGAAAATCAAAAGAAATCAACCAAGACCCCAGAAAAACAATTATAGACCTCCACAAGTCTGGTTCATCCTTGGGAGCAATTTCCTAACGCCTGAAGGTACCACATTCATCTGTACAAACAATAGTACGCAAGTATAAACACCATGGGACCACGCAGCCGTCATACCGCTCAGGAAGGAGACGCATTACGTCTCCTAGAAATGAATGTACTTTGGTGCAAAAAGTGCAAATCAATCCCAGAACAACAACAAAGGACCTTGTGCAGATGCTGGAGTATCTATATCCACAGGAAAACAAGTCATATATCGACATAACCTAAAAGGCCGCTCAGCAAGGAAGAAGCCACTGCTCCAAAACCAACATAAAAAAGCCTGACTACGGTTTGCAACTGCACATGGGGACAAAGATCATACTTTTTGGAGAAATGTCCTCTGGTCTGATGAAACAAAAATAGAACGCTTTGACCATAATGACAATCGTTATGTTTGGAGGGAAAAGGGGGAGGCTTGCAAGCCGAAGAACACCATCCTAACCGTGAAGCACGGGGGTGGCAGCATCATGTTGTGGGGGTGCTTTGCTGCAGGAGGGAAAGGTGCACTTCACAAAATAGATGGCATCATGAGGCAGGAAAATGATGTGGATATATTGATGCAACATCTCAAGACATCAGTCAGGAAGTTAACAACACTATAAACAAGGCAGGTCCTACAGGCCCTAGTTTCTACCTTCTTAACAACACTATCAACAAGGCAGGTCCTACAGGCCCTAGTTTCTACCTTCTAACAACCACTATAAAACAAGGCAGGTCCTACAGGCCCTAGTTTCTACCTTCTTAACAACACTATAAACAAGGCAGGTCCTACAGGCCCTAGTTTAGTCACACCTGGACTACTGTTCAGTCGTGTGGTCAGGTGCCACAAAGAAGGACTTAGGAAAATTGCAATTGGCTCAGAACAGGGCAGCACGGCTGGCGCTTGGATGTACACAGAGAGCTAACATTAATAATATGCATGTAAATCTCTCCTGGCTCAAAGTGGATTGACTTCATCACTACTTGCACCGAGCTGTCTGAGCTGTCTGTTTTAAAATACTAACACACAGCTCAGACACCCATGCATACCCCACAAGACATCCCACAAGAGGTCTCTTGACAGTCCCCAAGTGCAGAACAGACTATGGGAAGCACACAGTACTACATAGAGCCATGACTACATGGAACTCTATTCCACAAAAACTGAATGATGTTTTCTTTTCACAGCTACCTATGAACAGGCCCGGATCAAACGTAGACAGGCAGAGGAGACTTCTGATCTGCAGACGGACTCCGACATGGATGAAGAAGCGTTAGGACGTGACAGGGGTAACACAGCACTAGGGGACTGATTTCCCTATTGAATACTGTGCAGGATGTGGAGGCCATGGAGTGGTAGGTGCTATGAAAGGGATGTTTTACAAACAAAAACATATATTGTAGTATTTTATTCATTAGTCCACTGTTTCCAAGATAGAGCACTTTCAGTACAGAGGCTGTTGTCCAGAGCGACTTACAGAAGCAATTAGGGTTAAGTGATGTTGGCTGGGGGAGATTTTGGCTAGGGGAGGATGTTGGCTGGGGAGATGTTTGCTGGGGAGATGTGGTGCGGGAGATGTTGGCTGGGGAGATTTTGGCTGGGGAGATGTTGGCTGCGGAGATGTTGCTGGGGAGATATGTTGGCTGGGGGAGATGTTGGCTGGGGAGATGTTGGCTGGGGGAGATCTTGTCTGCTGGGGAAGATTGGTTGGCTGGGGGAGATTTGGCTGGGGGAGATTTGGCTGGGATGTTGGCCTGGGGGGAGATGTTTGGTGGGAGAATGGTTGGCTGGGGGAGATGTTGGCTGGGGGAATGTTGGCTTAGGGGAGATGTTGCTTGGGGGAGATTGTTTTGGCTGGGGGAGATGTGGCTGGGGGAGATGTCTGGCTGGGGGAGATCGTTGGCCTGGCGGGAGCATGTTGGGCTAGGGGAGATGTTGGCAGGGGAGAAAAGTTCGCTGGGGGAGAATGTTGGCAGGGGGAGATGTTCGCTGGGGTGAGATGTTGGCAAGGGGGAGAATGTTTCGTGGGGAGATGTTTGCTGAGGGAGATGTTGCAGGAGGAGATGTCGCTGGGGAGATGTTGGAGGGGGAGAATGTTCGCTGGGTGTCACGCAGTCGTGGGTGAACAGGAGTACAGGAGGGGACTAAGCACAAACGTTGCGTTGCGGAGGTGTTGTTGCCTACCCTCACTGACTGGGGGGCGTCCCATTAGAAAGTCCAGGATCCAGTTGCAGAGGGAGGTGTTTAGTCCCGGGGTCCTTAGCTTATTGATGAGCTTTGAGGGCACTATGGTGTTGAATGCTGAGCTGTGGTCAATGAATAGTATTCTCACATAGGTGTTCCTTTAGTCCAGGTGGGAAAGGGCATGTGGGAGCACAATAGAGATGCATCATCTGTTGATCTGTGGTGAATTGGAGTGGTCCAGGGTATCCTCTACAACAAATATATTTATCGACCGAGAGTCATCTGTTCTTTCGACCAATTGATTGGTAGACATGTTTAAAACATATTTTTTTCATATACACTATAGACACATCCTAGGGGTTTTAATCAACTACAGTATAGACACATCCTAGGGTTTTTAATCAACTACAGTATACAACCATGCAACTTTACACACACAACACCCATTCTACCAACTCTGCCAAGATGCCAACTTTACACACACACACACAACACAACACACACACACACACACACACACACACACACACACACACACACACACACACACACACACACACACACACACACACACACACACACACACACACACACACACACACACATTCTACCAACCCTGCCAAGATGCCAACTTTACACCACACACACCACACAACAACACACACACACACAACACACACACACACACACACACACACACACACACACCACACACACACACACACACACCCACACACACACACACACACACACACACACACACACACACACACACATTCTACCAACCCTGCCAAGATGCCAACTTTAACACACACACACACACATTCTACCAACCCTGCCAAGATGCCAACTTTACACACACACACACCACATCTACCAACCCTGCCAAGATGCCAATTTTACACACGACACGTTGTACACCATAATTAGCCTAACGCCACAGAAGACAGTGATTACAGTAATGCCACTCATCCTCGTACTATTACATCACATATCTTGTAATAGGGTACCTGAGGGGGTCGTCAGCCTGACTATATAGAGAACAAGTTTAATGGTTTAGCATAGCTAGCGTACCTGAGGGATAACCAACTAGTCGTTAGCCAGTTAGCCTGACTATATAGAGAACAGTTTAATGGTTAGCATAGCTAGCGTACCTGAGGGATAACCAACTAGTCGTTAGCCAGTTAGCCTGACTATATAGAGAACAGTTTAATGGTTAGCATAGCTAGCCGTACCTGAGGATAACCAACTAGTCGTTAGCCAGTTAGCCCTGATCCATAGAGAAGAGTTTGATGGTTAGCATAGCTAGCGTACCTGAGGGATAACCAACTAGTCGTTAGCCAGTTAGCCTGACTCCATAGAAAAGAGTTTGATGGTTAGTATACCTGAGGGATGCCCAGCCAGTTATCAGCCTGTTTCATGGCCTCCCGGGCGTTGTCCACTGGTTTAGTTTGGTCCCACTGGTTCCAGTCTGCACACAGGCCTACAACACAACACAACACAACATACACACACATTACATATATACATATACCGTACCAGTCAAAAGTTTGGACACTACTCATCTACTCATCTACTCATTCCAGAGTTTTTCTGTAGTTTTACTATTTTCTACATTGTAGAGTAATAGTGAAGACATCAAAACTATGAAATAACACATATCTGAAACAAATCTAAATATATTTGAGATTTGAGATTCTTCAAAGTAGCCACCCTTTMCCTTGATGACAGCTTTGCACTCTCTTGGCATTATCTCAACCAGCTTCACCTGGAATGCCTTTCCAACAGTCTTGAAGGAGTTCCCACATATGCTGAGAACTTCATGGCTGCTTTTCCTTCACTTTGCGGTCCAAATCATTGAGGTCAGGTGATTGTGGATGCCAGGTGGAGACCAAATCATCTGATAAAGCACTCCATCACTCTCCTGCTTGGTCAAAAAAGCCCTTTCACAGCCTGGAGGTGTGATGGGTCACTGTCCTAAAAAACAAATGATAGTGGGACTAAGCGCAAACCAGATGGGATGGTGTATCGCTGCAAAATACTATGGTAGCCATGCTGGTTAAGTGTGCTTTGAATTCTAAATAAATCACTGACAGTGTCACCAGCAAAGCACCCCCACACCTCCTCCTCCTCCATGCATCGCGGTGGGAACCACACATGCGAAGATCATCCGTTCACCTACTCAGTGTCTCAGAAAGACACGGTGGTTGGAACCAAAAACCGCAAATTTGGACTCCAGACCAAAGGACAGATTTCCACAGGTCTAATGTCCATTGCTTGTGTTTCTTGGCCAAAGCAAGTCTCTTCTCTTCTTAAGCAAGTCTCTTCCTTTTATAGCAATTCGACCATGAAGGCCTGATTCACACAGTCTCCTCTGAACAGTTGATGTTGAGATGTGTCTGATACTTGAACTCTTGAAGCATCTATGTGGGCTGTAATTTCTGAGGCTGGTAACTCTAATGAAGTTATTCTCTGCAGCAGCGGTAACTCTGGGTCTTCCTTTCCTGTGGCGGTCATCATGAGAGCCAGTTTCATCATAGCACTTGATGGTTTTTGCGACTGCACTTGAAGAAACTTTCAAAGTTTTTGACATTTTCTGGATTGACTGACCTTCATCTCTTAAAGTAATGATGGACTGTCATTTCTCTTTGCTTATTTGAGCTGTTCTTGCCATAATATGGACTTGGTCTTTTACCAAATATGAAGCTGGTTGAGAGAATGCCAAGAGTGTGCAAAGCTGTCATCAAGGCAAAGGGTGGCTACTTAGAAGAATCTCAAATCTCAAATATATTTGATTTGTTTAACACTTTATTGGTTACTACATGATTTTCATTTTTGGGGGTGTTATTAAACAACTAATTGTCTGATGTCGGTTCAATTACTTGAATTCCATTTAGCTCAGTTTTTTTGTAAACCCAACATGTTGTTTCTCGAGAGAAATCAAATAATTAATGGGAGAAATCTGAGAGAAGAAGACCTACGTGGGGGGTCCTCTACGTGGGGGGTCCTCTACGTGGGGGGTCCTCCACGTGGGGGGTCCTCTACGTGGGGGGTCCTCACGTGGGTCCTCTACGTGGGGCCTCCACGTGGGGGTCCTCTACGTGCAAAGGAGTCCTCTACGATGGGGGTTCACGGCCCTCTACGTGGGGGTCCTCACGTGGGGGGTCCTCTACGTGGGGGGTCCTCCACGTGGGGGTCCTCCACTGTGGGGGGTCCTCTACTTGGGCGTGGGGTCCTCTACGTGGGGGTCCTCTATGTGGGGGGCCCTCTACGTGGGGGTCCTATGTGGGGGGCCCTCTACGTGGGGGGTCCTTCACGTGGGGGTCCTCTACGTGGGGGGTCCTCTACGTGGGGGTCCTCTACGTGGGGGTCCTCTACGTGGGGGGTCCTCCCCCTGATATTGTTAGCATTTTAAAACCATTTTCCTGCAATTCTACGTTGTTTCTCAAAAGGGAATCTATGTTAACTTGACAGAATATCAATTTTTTTCTCAGATTTT
Source organism: Salvelinus sp. IW2-2015 (assembly GCF_002910315.2). Taxonomy (NCBI): domain Eukaryota; kingdom Metazoa; phylum Chordata; class Actinopteri; order Salmoniformes; family Salmonidae; genus Salvelinus; species Salvelinus sp. IW2-2015. The sequence continues at coordinate 37,287 of NW_019946502.1, forward strand.
TGCTACAATAAATCAATTGAAAGAGTAGGCTAGACTAGTTAGTTAGACTAGCACGACTAGTTTTTCTGACTAAATTACTAATCTACCACCTTCCCTCAAAGTTCCACCTACAGTGATTGATTGACAAGTCTGAAACCAACTCTGTCTCATAAACATCCTGCCCCCTCCCCTGACAATCCCACCTACAGTGATTGATTGACAAGTCTGAAACCCAACCAGCTCTGTCTCATAAACATCCTGCCACCTCCCCTGCAATCCCACCTACAGTGATTGATTAACAAGTCTGAAACCAACTCTGTCTCATAAACATCCTGCCCCTCCCCTGACAATCCCACCTACAGTGATTGATTAGCAAGTCACAAAAAGACAATACAAGTCAGACTTCAATTGATGTTCAACAACTCAGAATTGTGTCACGTGTATTAATTTAGTATTTAACCTTTATTTACGGGCGCAATATGACAACAGCCACTTCAAGTGCAGGGCGCGAAATTCAAAATATATTTTTTAGAAATATTAACTTTCACACATTAACAAGTCCAATACAGCAAATGAAAGATAAACATCTTGTGAATCCAGCCAACATGTCCGATTTTTAAAATGTTTTACAGCGAAAACACCACGTATATTTATGTTAGCTCACCACCAAATACAAAAAAGGACAGACATTTTTCACAGCACAGGTAGCATGCACAAAACCAACCTAACTAACCAAGAACCAACCAAACTAATCAAGAAACAACTTCATCAGATGACAGTCTTATACATGTTATTCAATAAATCTATGTTTTGTTAGAAAAATTGCATATTTGAGCTATAAATCAGTTTTACATTGCAGCTACCATCACAGCTACCGTGCAGAAATAGCCGAAGCAGCCAGAGATAATTACAGACACCAACGTCAAATACCTAAATACTCATCAAAAAACATTTCTGAAAAAATACATGGTGTACAGCAAATGAAAGACAGGCATCTTGTGATTCCAGCCAATAATTTCCGATTTCTTAAGTGTTTTACAGCGAAAACACAATATAGCATTATATTAGCTTACCACAATAGCCAGAAACACAAGCCATTTACCAGCAGCGAAAGTTAGCGATCGTAACAAACCAGCAAAAGATATATAATTTTTGACTAACCTTGATAAGCTTCATCAGATGACAGTCCTATAACATCAGGTTATACATACACTTATGTTTTGTTCYAAAATGTGCATATTTAGAGCTGAAATCAGTGGTTATACATTGTGCTAACGTAGCAGCTTTTTCCCACAACGTCCGGATATTTTTCTGACACTCACATATTCTGACCAAATAACTATTCATAAACATTACTAAAAAATACATGTTGTATAGGAAATGATAGATACACTAGTTCTTAATGCAATCGCCGTGTTAGAATTCTAAAAATAACTTCATTACGACATCCAGCTTAGTTATAGCGAGAGAGTTCCCAAAATCTGGGCGCAAACTACTAGTACAACATGTTCGACAGATATATGAAATAGCATCATAAAATGGGTCCTACTTTTGATGATCTTCCATCAGAATGTTGTACAAGGGGTCCTTTGTCCAGAACAATCGTTGTTTGGATTTAGAATGTCCTCTTCTCCAGTCAATTAGCACGGAAAGCTAGCAAAGTGGCGCGAAGCTCTCCTTCCTGAACAWACGCAGACAAAGRAACACGCCTAACGTCCCGAAAAAATTTCAATAATCTAATAAAACTATATTGAAAAAACATACTTTACGATGATATTGTCACATGTATCAAATAAAATCAAAGCCGGAGATATTAGTCGTCTATAACGACAGCTTTACAGAAGGCAATACCAGGACCCTTCTCGCGCGTTCCAGAAAACAGGAAATTGGGGTCACGTCATGCCGAGAGCTTTTATTCGACCTCAGATGATGTAAAACACTCCATTTCTTCTCTCACTGCCTGTTGACATCTAGTGGAAGGCGTATGAAGTGCATGTATACTAATAAATATCAAGCCCATTTATAGGCAGGCCCTAGAACAGAGCATCGATTTCAGATTTTCCACTTCCTGTCAGGAAGTTTGCTGCAAAATGAGTTCTGTTTTACTCACAGATATAATTCAAACGGTTTTAGAAACTAGAGAGTGTTTTCTATCCAATAGTAATAATAATATGCATATTGTACGAGCAAGAATTGAGTATGAGGCCGTTTGAAATGGGCACCTATTATCCAGGTTACTCAATACTGCCCCTGCAGCCCAAAGAGGTTGGGCAAGTCAGTTAAGAACAAATTCTTATTTACAATGACGGCCTACCCRGGCCAAACCCGGATGACGCTGGGCTAATTGTGCGCCGCCCTATGGGTCTCCCAATCATGGCCGGTTGTGATACAGCCTGGAATCGAACAAAGGTCTGTAGTTATGCCTCTAACACTGAGATGCAGTGCCTTTGACTGCAGCGCCACTCAGGTGGAAAGGACTACAGACTACAAAGTCAAATCCAGCCTCCCTCCAAGACGAGCTTAACACACTCTATGATCACTTCGAGGCAGACAATACAGAGCCATCCAGGAAGACTCTCGCTGCTCCAGATGACCAGACATTACAGAGCCATCCAGGAAGACTCTCGCTGCTCCAGATGACCAGACAATACAGAGCCATCCAGGAAGACTCTCGCTGCTCCAGATGACCAGACAATACAGNGAGCCATCCAGGAAGACTCTCGCTGCTCCAGATGACCAGACAATACCGAGCCATCCAGGAAGACTCTCACCGCTCTGGACGACCAGGTGCTTTCGCTCTCCGAGGCTGACTTGAGGAAAACTCTCAAAAGAGGGAACACTCACAAAGCCGCCGGCCCAGGTGGCTGTTCATTGACTATAGTTCTGCATTTAACACTGTTCCCTCAAGGCTGGACACCAAGCTCGGGGCCCTGTGTCTGGAAACACCCTCTGCAACTGAATCCTGTACTTCCTGACGGGCAGACCACAGGCTGTAAGGATTGGCAACAGCACTTCCTTCACACTGACTATTAACACAGGGGCCCCCCAGGGGTGTGTCTTCCGTCCTCTGTTGTACTCCCTGTTCACCCAAACTGGCTATTAACACAGGGGCCCCCCAGGGGTGTGTCTTCCGTCCTCTGCTGTACTCCCTGTTCACCCACAACTGATTCTTAACACAGGTGCCCCCCAGGGGTGTGTCTTCCGTCCTCTGTTGTACTCCCTGTTCACCCACAACTGCGTGGCTTTGCACAACACCAACTCCATCAGCAGTGTTAGATTACTTGTTGGTTATTACTGCATTGTCGGAACTAGAAGCACAAGCATTTCGCTACACTCGCATTAACATCTGCTAACCATGTGTATGTGACTAATAAAATTTGATTTGATTTGATTTGATCATCAAGTTTGCTGACGACACCACGGTTGTTGGCCTGATAACCAACAACAACCAGTCAGCCTATGGGGAGGAGGTAAGTGAACTGGCATTTTAAATTCCTTGGCGTCCACATCACAGAGGACTGCAGTAGTGAGAGTCAGCAGTTTTACGTTACTTGGCGTCCACATCATAGAGGACTTGACATGGACCAACAATACCACCACTCTGGTAAAGAGGGCGCAACAGAGTCTCTAATTCCTAAGGCGGCTGAAGTAATTCAGCCCTGGGTTCTCTCAAAATATTACCACTGCACCCTCGAGAGCGTCCTGACCGGTTGCATCATAGTCTGGTATGGGAATTGCTCCGTCCACGACCGCAAGGCCGTCCAGCGGGTGGTGAAGACAGCCCAGTACATCATGGGACCGTGCTCCCACCCATCCAGGATATCTACTCTAAATAATGACTGAGGTAAGCATGCAGCATCATCAAGGACCCCACACAGCCCAGCGACGAGCCCTTCACCCCCTTATCGTCGGGCAGACAGTATGGAGCATGAGGTCTGATACCAACAGGCTCAGAGACAGTTTCTATCTACAAGCCATCAGACTGCATCAGAGCATGAGGTCTGATACCAACAGGCTCCTCAAGAGACAGTTTCTATCTACAGCCATCAGACTCTGTACAGAGCATGAGGTCTGATACCAACAGGCCCAGAGAGCAGTTTCTATCTACAAGCCATCAGACTGCTGAACACCTGAACTGGACTGACCACCTGCTCTGATTTCCGTAGCACACGTGTCTTCCTCTTGTATGAGTTCGTATTGTTGTTGCATTGTCCAGAAGGAAGCTGCGAGAAGCATTTGTTTGGACGGTGTTTACCATGTGAATCCCATTCATACGACTAATACAACTTGAAAGTTAAGACCATAATTGTGATTATGATAACAGCTCTAATTAATGATCACGTAGCCAGTTGTTGTTCCTTACATTACAACATGAACTTTACCAACTGACCCCTCTCCTCTCCATCTCAGCATGACCATATGACCACTCTGACCCCTCTCCAATCTCAGCATGACCCTTTACCAACTGACCCCCTCTCCATCTCAGCATGACCATTTACAACTGCCCCCCCTCTCCATCTCAGCATGACCATTTACCAACTGACCCTCTCTCATCTCAGCATGACCATTTACCAACTGACCCCCTCTCCATCTCAGCATGACATTTACTACTGACCCCCTTCTCTCCATCTTCAGCATATCGATTTCTAGTGTCTAGCTCCGCTTTAAAAAAATACCGATACAAAATGATTGAAACTCAAGATAAACCTAGAATGAAATTAAGAAAAACTAACGAAATAACGAGAGAAAAAATGGAATGGTAAGACCCAAATAAAATAGAAAGGAATGTAAATAATTTGGTCTCGCTAAGAAGATTGAACCAAATAAATACAAATTAAGGAAAAAGTAGTTGAAACACCGCCTCCCCCCCCCCCCCCCCCACCGCCCCCCACACTTTCTATATATATATCTAAACCCCAACTGTGCCATATATGCTAACCCCAACACTTTATATATCTAAACCCAAAATGTTCCATATATCTAACCTCCAACACGTTCTATATTCTAAACCCCAACACTTTTTATCGATTCTAAACCAACACTGTCATTATTTCTAAACACCAACACCGTCTATATATCTAAATCAACACTTTTCTATCCCTCTAAATACAACACTTCTATCCTCTAAACCCAACACTTTCTATAATATCTAACCAACATTGCCATTTATCTAGAAACACCAACAACTTTCCTATCCATCTAAACACAACCATTTCTATCCATCTAAACGCCAACACTGTATATCTATCTATAACCCCAAACTGTCCACCTATCTAAACACAACCTTTCTATATTATCTAAAAACCCAACACTGTCTATATATGCTAAACACCAACATTTCTATCCATCTAAACTCCAAACCTGTCCAATCTATCTAATACCCAACACTGTCCACCTATTAAACCGCCAAACACTGTCTAATATCTAAACACAAACACTTTCTAGCCATCTAACACCACCACTTTCTCTCCATTCTAAACAACACACTTTCTATCCATCTAAACTCAACACTGTCTATCTATCTACAACCGCTCAACACTGTCACCTACTCTAAACCCCACACTGTCTATATATCTAAACACCAAACATTCTATTCCCATTCTACCCCAACACTGTCCACCTATCTAACCCAACACTGTCTATATATCTAAACGCACAACACTTTCTATATTCTAAACGCCAACACTGTCTATATATCTAAACCCCAACACTGTCATCCTATCTAAACCGCAACATTTTCTATCCATCTAAACCGCCAACACTTTCTATCCATCTAAACACCGAACCACTTTCTATCCATCTAAACACAACATTGTCCCTATTTTATAAGTCTAAACACAACAATTCTACTGTCCATCTA
>NW_019946502.1:53330-70289 GCF_002910315.2 Salvelinus sp. IW2-2015
CACACTGTGGAATTCACCCAGTAGATAATGGTGAGTTTAGTCACAAATTGGATTTTTTTCAAATTCTTTGTGGATCTGTGTAATCTGAGGGGAATATGTCTCTCTAATTATGGTCATACATTGGGCAGGAGGTTAGGAATGCAGCTCAGACTTGTCTCACCTTCATTTTGCTGGGGCAGTGAGCCACATAGCCGTCTTCTCTTGAGAGCCATGTCTGCCTACCGGCGCCTTTCTCAATACATAGGCTATGCTCACTGAGTGCTGTACATAGTCAAAGCTTTCCTTAAGTTTGGTTCAGTTCACAGTGGCTCAGGTATTCTGCCACTGTGTCTTCGCTTTGGCCAATAGGCATTCTAGTTTGCTCTGTTTTTTTGTTAATTCTTGTCCAATGTGTCAGAGTAATGTATCTTTTTGTTTCTCATGATTGTGGTTGGGTCTAATTGTGCTGTTGTTCCTGGGCTCTGTGCGGTGTTGTTTGTGTTTTGTGAACAGAGCATAGGACCAGACTTGCTTAGGGGACTTCTTCTCCAGGTCATCTTCTTAGGTGATGGCCTTTGTTATGGAAGGTTGGGAATCGCTCCTTTTAGCGTGGTATTGTAGAATTTTAACGGCTCTTTTCTGGTTTGCATAATAGTGCGGTATCGGCCTTAATTCTTGCTCTGCATGCATTATTTCTGGTGTTCTACGTGTGACCGGAGTTGATAGTTTTGCAGATTCTGCATATGCAGAGTCGTCAGATGTGTTTGTCCATTTGTGAAATTCTTGGTGGTGAGCGGGACCCCAGACCTCACCACACCTATAAAGGGCAATGGGCTCTATGACTGATCTACAGAGTATTGTTTAGGCCAGATCCTAATTGGTATGTTGAAAATTTATGTTCCTTTTGATGGCATAGAAGCCCTTCTCTGCCTTGTCTCTCAGACGTTCACACTTTGTGGAAGTTTACCTCTGGTGCTGATGTTAAGGCCGAGGTATTGTATAAGTTTTTTTGTGTGCTCTAGCGGTCAACCGGTGGTCTAGATGGAATTTGATGGGTTACCTGGCGCATCTGGACCTTTTTGAAACACCATTATTTTTGGTCTCTGAGATTTTTACTGTCAGGCCCAGCATCTGACAGAATCTCTGCAGAAGTCTAGGTGCTGTTGTAGGCCCTTCCTTGAGGTTTCGGTGGACAGAAGCACCAGATCATCAAGGAACTAGTAGACAGTTTGACTTCGGATTCTAGCAGGTGTGAGACCGGGTGCTGCTGCAGACTGTGTCTAATGCCTCGCGCCAATTCTTGATATATATTGTTGAAGAGTGTGGGGCTTAAGCTGTCATCCCTGTCTCCCCCCCACGAACCCTGTGAGAGAAATATGTTGTCTTTGCTAATTTTAACCGGCACACTTGTTGTTTGCTGTACATGGATTTTATAATGTCGTATGTTTTACCCCCAACACCACGTTTCCATTACAATTTGTATAGCAGACCCTACATGCCAAATTGAGTCGAAGGGCTTTTTTGAAATCAACAAAGCATGAGAAGACTTTGCCGTTTGTTTATGGTTGTTTGGTTGTCAATTAGGCGTGTGTAGTGGTGATACATGGTCTGTTGTTACGGGTCAATTTTGCGTAAAAAGCCAATTTGACATTTGCTCAGTACATTGTTTTCATTAGGAAATGTACGAGTCTGCTGTTAATGATAATGCAGAGTATTTCCCAAGGTTACTGTTGACGCATATTCCACGGTAGTTATTGGGGTCAAATTTGTCTCCACTTTTGTGGATTGGGGTGATCAGTCCTTGGTTCCAAATATTGGGAAGATGCCAGAGCTAAGGACGATGTTAAAGAGTTTTATATAGCCAAATTGGAATTTGTTGTCTGTATATTGATCATTTCATTAAGGATACCATCAACACCACAGGCCTTTTTGGGTTGGAGGGTTTTTATTTTGTCCTGTAACTCATTCAAGGTAATCTCTCTCTCTCTCCTCTCTCTCTCTCTCTCTCTCTCTCTCTCTCTCTCTCTCTCTCTCTCTCTCTCTCTCTCTCTCTCTCTCTCTCTCTCCTCTCTCTTCTCCTCTCTCTCTTCTCTCTCTCCTCTCTCTCTCTCTCTCTCTCTCTCTCTACATGAGTGGAATTGTTTACAGGGAGTTTAGTGTTAATGTGTAGTTCATCGTGACACAGAACAAAACACTACAAATGTGCTCTGATGATATCTCACAGAGGTTTGCCAAATTCGTTTAATGAAGTAGCGCTATATCATTAATGTGTCATGACATGCAATGTTTGCCAAATAAGGTCATGCATTACCAGACTGCTGCTATGCATTGATTCATGTCATGCATGACCGACGAATCTGTTTCATAGAAATGAAAAATCTGTTGATTCATTGGAAATGAAATCTGTGATTACAATAGAAAATGAACTCTGTTGATTTCATAGAAAATGAACTCTGTTGATTCATAGAAAATGACTCTCATGATTCATAGGAAAAGAACTCTGTTGATTCATAGAAAATTAACTCTGTTATTCATAGAAAATGTACTCTGTTGATTCATAGAAAATTAACTCTGTTGATTCATAGAAAATGTACTCTGTTGATTCATAGAAATGAACCCTGTTGATTCATAGAAAATGAACTCTGTTGATTCATAGAAAATGAACTCTCATGATTCATAGGAAATGAACTCTGTTGATTCATAGAAATTAACTCTGTTTATTCATAGAAAATGTACTCTGTTGATTCATAGACAATAACTCTGTTGATTCATAGAAAATGTACTCTGTTGATTCATTAGAAAATTAACTCTGTTGATTCAAAAAAGAAAATGTACTCTGTTGATTCATAGAAAAAATTAACTCTGTTGATTCATAGGAAAATGTACTCTGTTGATTCATAGGAAAATGAACTCCTGTTGATTCATAGGAAATGAACTCTTATGATTCATAGGAAATGAATGGAGAAACAAGTCTAACGAGGGGTAGCATTTGCTGATGTCATTCTGAGGAACAACTTTCTGAGGTCCAGACACACTGAGATACTCCTAACATATCTACAAGCCCTCTAACAAAGATTAAAGGCTTTTATCTTAGAAACAAGAGGTTGAAGCAGAACCATTTTTAATGCTTTGTATGTCCTTAGCAGCGATTCCCAAGTGACCACAGAGAAACCAACCACAGTATAATACAATAGATGTGATTTGAATGGCTCAAAACAAAGTCTGACACGTTTACTAAAAGATGGGGATGTTCTTTATTCAGTGAGAACCACTAGAACGATGTAAACACGCCCCGCTTTCATCACCAAGACACTCTGGAACCTCATTGGTTCACACATGATCACTTCTGAGGATTTCAACAGCTTAAGTTTTCACCCCTCTTGAAAGCTCAGACTAAGGAAAAGATGACGAGGACAATTCAGACCAGAACTACATTATCTGTTYAGCACRATTGTTGTAGAAAGGGACACAAAAAGGTTTTTATGAAGTTTCATACCTAGACACGACATCCACATTCATCTGAATGATTTGCCCTTATTGACATTCCCTTTACTGCCACATAAATGTGTTATGACAGTTGTCAAAAGGTCAATGGGAAGAAAGGTGGTTTTGGTCTATGTGGTTAGGCTTAGGCTGCTTTGTGTTATAATGTAACACGTTTCATGTACTTGAGACCAACACAGACTCTAGTGTTTTGGAGGCTGACGAGGCGAGGCGAAAGCCACTCCACATGGACTCCAACATTTCTCCCACCACTCAATAGCTGGCACCCTGGGTCCTCCAGTAGCCCTGAGCTCAAATAGAGCCGTCCTACCACAATYCCTGAGAGGATTAAATGGTCTCTTGGCCAACGTTCACAGAGGGAACTGGGGGCCTCTCATCTTTATCTATCTGGATCCCCTTTCCTCTCTTTTGAAACGTAACAAAGGTGTCCAAATCTTCTCCCGCTCCGACAACACAGAGTAAACCCCTCCAGAACCYCGGGTGAGCTGAGAGGAACGAAGAGAGCTTCTCAACAGGCTTGATCTCATTATTCCATCTGGGTACTTCAATCCACAACATGATCGGAATGGAGGTGAAAGAATGTATTCTGGAATCCGGCCTCCRTGGCTTTCATAGACGAACGTTCCCAGAGCCAAYWGAGCACAATARTAGATAACTTAGTTGTCTTGGTAACCTCRAGGGTTTACATTGGGACTYGTGTATAGTACAAGTGGTTCCTTTACCACAAGTGTATATGGTACATTATAAACTGGGAGGTTAAAACCCTGAATGCTGATTYACTGACAGCCGTGGTATATCAGACCGTATACCACAGGTATGACAAAACATGTATTTTMACTGCTCTAATTATGTTGGTAACCAGTTTATAATAGCAATAAGGCACCTCAGGGGTTTGTGGTATATGGACAATATATCCAGGCTCGCCTTGTTGAGTCGTGCATAAGAACAGCCCTTAGCCGTGGTATATAGGCCATATACCACACCCCCTCCTGCATTATTGATTAATGTATTATCTTCCTGTGTGATTCCTTGTAGTATTCTGATATCTGTCACAAATTGTCTTTGTGTCTCTGGTGATATTGTCCAATATTGTCTTTGTGTCTCTGGTGATATTGTCCAATATTGTCTTTGTGTCTCTGGTGATATTGTCAATATTGTCTTTGGTGTCTCTTAGTGATACTGTCCAATATTGTCTTATGTGTCTCTGGTGGCTCAATAGTGTGTCAGGGTATGTCCAAATTCTTTGATTTGTCCATTGTGTGTCTCTGGTGATACTGTCCAAATATTGTCTGTTGTGTCTCTTGTAAAATTGCTCCAATATTGTCTTTGTGTCCTCTAATATATTGTCCAATATTTGTCTTTGTGTCTCTGGTGACATCTGTTCCAAATATTGTCTTTGTGTCTCTAGTGATACTGTCCAATATATGTCTTTTATGTCTCTTGTTAAAATCTGTCCAATATTGTCTTTGTGTCTCTAGTGATACTGTCCAATATTGTCTTTAGTCTCTGGTCAAAATCTGTCCAATATTGTCTTTTGTGTCTCTTGTAAATCTGTCCAATATTGTCTTTGTGTCTCTAAGTGAAACTGTCCAATATTGTCTTTGTGTCTCTAGTGAAATGTCACAATATTGTCTTTGTGTCTTTGTGAAACTGTCGCAATATTGTCTTTGTGTCTCTACGTGAACTGTCCAATATTGTCTTTGTGTCTCTAGTGACAACTGTCCAACTATTGTCCTATGTGTCTCTAGTGAAACTGTCCAATATTGTCTTTTGTGTCTTTAGTGGAAACTGTCAATATTGTCTTTATGTCTCTGGTCAAATCTGTCCAATATTGTCTTTGTGTCTCTTGTAAATATCTGTCCAATATTGTCTTGTGTCTCTAGTCGAAACTGTCCAATATTGTCTTTGTGTCCTTCTAGTGAAACTGTACAATATTGTCTTTGTGTCTTTTAGTGAAACTGTCCAATATTGTCTTTGTGTCTCTAGTGAAACTGTCCAAATATTGTCTTGTTGTGTCTCTAGTGAACTGTCCAATATTGTCTATGTGTCTCTAGTGGAAACGTCCAATATTGTCTTTGTGTCTTAGTGAAACTGTCCAATATTGTCTTTGTGTCTTGTGAAACTGTCCAATATTGTCTTGTGTCTCTAGTGATAACTGTCCAATATTGTCTTGGTGTCTCTAGTGAAACTCCATATGTCTATTGTGTCTCTAGTGAAATCGCCCAATATTGTCTTTGTGTCTTAGTGGAACTGTCCAATATTGTCTTTGTGTCTCTGGTGAACTGTCAATAATATTGTCTTTGTCTTCATGGTAAGGGAGGATATTATGTTTTATTAAAGGGGCATCTGCAGTTGCTACATACATTTTGGGATTTAATGAATTAATGATATTTACCCATTTAATTGCTGAAGAATATAACTTATAAATGCCTCATGAGATTAATTCAACTGTCGTACCTCATCAGAACTCAAAATATAAAGATTGTTTTACCTCAATGTCTGAAAACAAACTGAATGTTAACAAACACTGTATAGCCTCAAACATGGTTACAACTATAATGTTGATATCATGATTGGTCAGTCCTTGCATCCATAGCTCTGTCTATGAATTTGATAGTGGGGTTACATTTTTCCAGCCACATCCCTCAGCTTTTTACAGAAACAGGGGCGGGGAGGACACAATGTTATGTTTCAACTGCTGATTTGCTGCTTTAAGGTCCTACAGTATGAATATCAGTAATCCCATGCCTGGGCTGGGCCTGACATCAGACTCCCAGATTAGCAGATCTGTCATTGGCCTTCAACACATCCATGAGTCTGATAAAGAGAAGTAGTCACCTGATGGGACTGACTGGGCTACTGTTTACACTGTATCACTGTAGCCCGCACAGACTCAAGCACACTCCACTGACTTTGTGTGTGTGTGTGTGTGTGTGTGTGTGTGTGTGTGTGTGTGGGTGTGTGTGTGTGTGTGTGTGTGTGTGTGTGTGTGTGTGTGTGTGTGTGTGTGTGTGTGTTGGCTACTGTTTACACTGTATCACTGTAGCCCAGCACAAGACTCAAGCACCACTCCATGACTTTGTGTGTTGTGTGTGTGTGGTGTGTTGTGGTGTGTGTGTGTGTGTGTGTGGTGTGCGTGTGTGCGTGCGTGCGTGTGTGTGCGCGCGTGTGTCATGTCATCTTTTATGGGTCAGTAAGTCACTGTTGAGGAAAAGACCGTTGCACGGTCCAAAAAACATGACCTTGATAATAACAGTTAGACTAGCAACAACCCCACCACTACACACAGTGTTACCTGCCAAACCGGCCTCATGCACGGGTAGCTGTGGCTGATGAACCCAAGGACTCGGACAGTCAGGGTGCAGAGCAGGAGGTTTAATGTTAGGCTATACAGGCCAGGTTCATTGCCTTCTCTCGCAGCTGTTCCAGAAACACTGTCTAGTGAGGACTGGATATGAGATAGACGTGCGTCCCCAATGGAACCCTATTCCCTATATAGTGCACTATGGGCCTGGCTAAAAGTAGTGCACTATATAGGGAATAGGGTGCCATTAGGGACACATCCAGATAACAGAGGACATTGTTACTCTGCTCACACCACTGAGCTGGGAGTTTACTGCAGCAGGTAACAGAGGACATTGTTACTCTGCTCACACCACAGAGCTGGGAGTTTTACTGCAGCAGATAACAGAGGACATTGTTACTCTGCTCACACCACTGAGCTGGGAGTTTACTGCAGCAGGTAACAGAGGACATTGTTACTCTGCTCACACCACTGAGCTGGAGTTTACTGCAGCAGGTAACAGAGGACATTGTTACTCTGCTCACACCACTGAGCTGGGAGTTTACTGCAGCAGAGAACAGAGGACATTGTTACTCTGCTCACACCACTGAGCTGGGAGTTTACTGGCAGCAGATAACAGAGGACATTGTTACTCTGCTCACACTGAGCTGGGAGTCACTGCAGCAGGTAACAGAGGACATGTTACTCTGCTCACACCACTGAGCTGGAGTTTACTGCAGCAGATAACAGAGGACATTGTTACTCTCTGCTCACACCACTGAGCTGGGAGTTTCCTGCAGCAGGTAACAGAGGACATTGTTACTCTGCTCACACCACTGAGCTGGGAGTTTACTGCAGCAGAGAACAGAGGACATTGTTACTCTGCTCACACCTATGAGCTGGGGGTTTACTGCAGCAGATAACAGAGGACATTGTTACTCTGCTCACACCACTGAGCTGGAATTTACTGCAGCAGATAACAGAGGACATTGTTACTCTGCTCACACCACTGAGCTGGGAGTTTACTGCAGCAGGTAACAGAGGACATTGTTACTCTGCTCACACCACTGAGCTGGGAGTTTACTGCAGCAGAGAACAGAGGACATTGTTACTCTGCTCACACCACTGAGCTGGGAGTTTACTGCAGAGAGAGACAGAGGAACATTGTTACTCTGCTCCACCACTGAGCGGGAGTTTACTGCACAGAGAACAGAGGACATTGTTACTCTGCTCACACCACTGAGCTGGGAGTTTACTGCGCGCAGAGAACAGAGTAACATAATGTCTGGGTCCTCTGGTGACATCACTATGGCATGGTTTTCTCATTGGCTCCCACATATAGAGTAAACAGAACATTAGAATGTCCAGAAAAGCCTAAATGAAATCTCCAACACATTGGACTAAACAATCCTCTAACCACTGATCACTGACATATACAGTACACTGACATATACAGTACACTGACATATACAGTACACTGACATATACAGTACACTGACATATACAGTACACTGACATACACAGTACACTGACATATACAGTACACTGACATATACAGTACACTGACATAAACAGTACACTGACATATACAGTACACTGACATATACAGTACACTGACATATACAGTACACTGACATATACACAGTACACTGACATATACAGTACACTGACATATACAGTACACTGACATATACAGTACACTGACATACACAGTATACTGACATACACAGTACACTGACATATACAGTACACTGACATATACAGTACACTGACGTATACAGTACACTGACGTATACAGTATACTGACATACACAGTACACTGACATATACAGTATACTGACATATACAGTACACTGACGTATACAGTACACTGACATATACAGTATACTGACATATACAGTACACTGACATATACAGTACACTGACATATACAGTACACTGACATATACAGTATACTGACATATACAGTACACTGACATATACAGTATACTGACATACACAGTACACTGACATATACAGTACACTGACATATACAGTATACTGACATATACAGTACACTGACCTATACAGTACACTGACATATACAGTATACTGACATATACAGTACACTGACATATACAGTACACTGACATATACAGTACACTGTAGCTTCTAACTGGAGCCTAGACTGAAGCATTTCAAGCAGGGTGAGAGTTCATTGTAACATACAACTCACTGTATACTTTCACATCGAGAGGTAGTAGAATTATGAAGAAACTGCAGTGAGATACGTATGGCTGTATTCTCCAGACAGACAAACACAGACGGACAGACAGTCACAAGCAGACAGACAGATGGACAGTCAGAKAGACAGACAGAATGAGGCATGTTCTATTGGTGAGACTCGGACATCAAAGCAGTCTAAAGAAAGGAAGTCAGCATGGGATGAGAGGGATGAGTGGAGAAGGAATTCAGAGCCACACTAGGACCTTTCACAGAGCCAGCAGGGCACCCAGTTAGAGGACAGGATGTTTTTACTGTTTATAGTGCACTACAGCCCAGTCGGGCCTTAAACCTTAACTCTAACCCTAAACCCTTACTCTAACCAACGTAACTAACCCTAACCTCTAACTCATAAACTCTAAACCCTAACCTTAGATTTTTCGTTTTTTTTTTTAGAGGTTTTCTAGGGTTAGAGCTGATTAGGAGTTTTGCGTTTTATGAGTTTAGGGTTTAGTAGAGTTAGGTTAGATTTATGAGTTAGAGTAGGTTAAGTTATGTAGAGTTAGGTTAGTTAGGGTTAGAGTTAGGTTTAGGTAGAGTTAGGTTAAGGCCAGACTGGGCTAGTAGAGTAGGGGTTTAGGTAGTTAGGTTAGAGTTTAGGGTTAGTTAGGGTTAGAGTAGGTTAGAGTTAGGTTAGAGTTAGGGTTAGTTAGGGTTAATTAGGGTTAGTTTAGGTTAGGTTAGATTTAGGATGTAGGTTTAGTAGGTTAGAGTTAGGTTAGGAGTTAGGTTAAGTTTAGAGTTAGGTTAGAGTTAGAGTTAGTTAGGCGTTTGAGTAGGTTAGATAGGGTTAGAGTTAGGTTTTTAGATTTAAGAATTAGGGTTAGTTGGGTTAGAGTTAGGTATTATGGGTTAGATTAGTTTAGGTAGGTTAGTTTAAGCCAGACTGGGCTAGGGTTTAGAGTTAGCGTAGGTTAGGTAGGTATTTAGTTTTTAGATTAGAGTATATTTAGGTTTAGAAGTTAGGGTAGTTTTTTTAGAGTTAGGGTTAGAGTTAGGAGTTAGGTTAGAGTTAGGTAGTAGTTAGGTTTAGAGTTAAAGTTAGATTAGGGTAGTTAGGGTCTAACGTATACTATATCCCTATAACTCTAAGCCCTAACTAACCCGTTGAGAGCCTCTAAGAATTATACGCGCTTATGACTAACCAAACGCTACGACACCCAAACTTCTAAACACCCTAAACATCAACCCTAACTCTAACCCTAAACTAACCCTAAACCCTAAACTCTAACCAGCCCAGTCTGGCCTTAAACTAACTCTAACCCTAAACCTAACTCTAACCCTAACTAACCCTAACTCTAACCCTAACTAAACCCTAACTCTAACCTAAATCTAACCCTAACTCTAACCCTAACTCTAACCCTAATCTAACCCTAACTAACTCCTAACTCTAACCCTAACTCTAACTCTAACCCTAACTCTAACCCTAACTCTAACCCTAACTAACCCTAACTCTAACTCTAACCCTAACCCTAACTAACCCTAAACTCTAACCCAACTAACCCTAACTCTAACCCTAACTCTAACCCTAACTCTAACCCTAACTTAACCTAATTAACCTAACTAACCTAACCCTGAATCTAAACTAGCCCAGTCTGGCCTAAACCTAACTCAACCCTAACCTAACTCTAACCCTAACTACCCTAACTCTAACCCTAACTAACCCTAACTCTAACTCTAAATCTAACCCTAACTCTAACCCTAACTCTAACCCTAACTCTAACCCTAACTAACTCTAACCTAACTCTAACCCTAATCTAACCCTAACTAACCCTAACTCTAACCCTACCTAACTCTAACCCTAACTAACCCTAACTCTAACCCTAACTCTAACCCTAACTAACCCTAACTCTAACCCTAACTCTAACCCTAACTAACCCTAACCCTAACTCTAACCCTAACTCTAACCCCAACTCTAAACCTAACAGCGCTAACTCTAAACCTACTAACCTAAACAACCAACCCTAACCTAACCCTAACTAACCTAACTCTAAACCTAACTAACCCTAACTCTAACCCTAACTCTAACCCTAACTAACCCTAACTCTAACCCTAAACTCTAACTCTAACCCTAACTAACCCTAACCCTACCTAACCCTAACTCTAAACCCTAACTAACCCTAACTCTAACCCTAACCCTAACTCTAACCCTAACTAACCCTAACTCTAACCCTAACTCTAACCCTAATCTAACCCTAACTCTAACCCTAACTCTAACCCTAACTAACCCTAACTAACCCTAACTCAACCACTAACTCTAACCCTACTCTAACCTAACTCTAACCCTAACTCTAACCCTAACCTAACCTAACCTAACCTAACCTAACTAACCTAACCTAACCAACCCTAACTCTAACCCTAACTAACCCTAACTCTAACCCTAACTAACCCTAACTCTAACCCTAACTCTAACCCTAACTACTAACTCTAACCCTAACTCTAACTCTAACCACTACTAACCCTAACTCTACTACATTGAAACACAACTCCGAGTCCGAAAGTGCACCACAGATCTCTTATATATCTCAAGAGGTATTCATCCATCATGTATATCATCAGTAGATCTAGTATGTGGTTAAGATGGAGTGCTAGTTTAACTGCCACGATAAATACCAAACTACTCAAACACAACTCTATGCTTCTTCTAAAGTCGAGTAGGAAATTCAGGTGTGCATTTGTGCTGGAAATTGACTTTATAATCCAATTCTACATTCAATTAAGACTATTACATTTAAACTCCTCTCTGTGAAACATCAGCTACATCAAGGCACTTAAAAAACTTTCCATGAACAATACTCTAAGTCTCTCTTAGTTAGCCAATATAAATACTGCAGCCCATTCTAGCTCCCTGCATTAGCTGTGTTTTTCCTTCTGACTGGCCTCCCCTGTCCCTCTTAAGCTGATGGTCACGCTGCGTTCCTTATGACCGAGGACATGTCCCAAATGGCATCCTATTCCCATACACCCTGGTCAAAAGTAGTGCACTAATATAGGAACAGGGGCCAGAGTGCATAGGGCTCTGGTCAAAAGTAGTGCACTATATAGGGAATAGGGTGCCATTTTGGGACGAAGCCGGAGAGGAAGAAGAGGGAAACAACCGACTGTGAAGAGGGAACTCCAACCCCAGCACCAAGACAGCACAGACCCATGTGAGAACATTCAATAAAGAAAACGTAGCAGACATGAAATAAACTAACGGTCAGCCTGACTGACCCTCAGATTCCTTCTCGGTTGGTTTCCTGTCTGCTTCAGGCTCAGCTGTTTTAAAGGCTGTTGAAGCTACACACCTGTCCTCTTTGACAGGGGCTATTCCAGTCACACAGAAGAGGGATTGGACCTTTAAACCACATTCTGTAAGATGTGCATTCCATCAAACAGTGCACCGACAACAATGTATACAATGGAGCAATTTTCCTACGTCTCGACCCATGTTGTATTGACTCATTCAGCTGTTATTACTAGTACTACACATGGGTACTGTCTGGCTGAGGATGGAGGACAGGTATTACCACCACAGGACATAGAGGATTTAGTGTCATCTCCAGCTGGTCTATGCAGTCCTCAGCTGTAGTCTATGTAGTCTCTCAGCTGTAGTCTATGTAGTCCTCAGCTGTAGTCTATGTAGTCTCTCAGCTGTAGTCTATGTAGTCTCTCAGCTGTAGTCATGTAGTCTCCAGCTGTAGTCATGTAGTTTCCAGCTAGAGGTCGACTGATTATGATTTCTTCAATCCGATACCGATCCGATTATTGGAAGACCCAAAAAAGCAGATACCGATTAATCGGACGATTTTTAAATATATATTTGTAATAATGACAATTACAAACAATACTGAAATGAACAATGAACCCATTTTTTAACTTAATTTAATTCATAAATAAAATCTATTTACTCAAATAAATAATGAAACATGTTTCAATTTGGTTTAAAATAATGCCAAAAACACAGTGTTGGAGTAGAAAGTAAAAGTGCAATATGTACCATGTAAGAAACGTTCCTCGCACAGAACATGAGAAACATATGAAAGCTGCGGTCCTTTTAACATGAGTCTTCAATATTCCCAGTTAGAAAGTTTTTAAGGTTGTAGTTATTATAGGATATATAACGCGACAACTATTTCTCTCTGATACCATTTGTATTTCATATACCTTTTGACTATTGGATGTTCTTATAGGAACTTTAGTATTGCCAGTCTAATCTCGGATTTGATAGGAGCTGTGCTCAAGGCATTGCTCAAGAGCTGCTGGCAAACGCAGGAAGGCTGTTTGAATGAAGCTTACGAGCCTGCTGCTGCCTACCACCGCTCGTCAGACCGCTCTATCAACCGCTCTATCAAATATCAAATCATAGACTTAATTATAATAAACACACAGAAATACGAGCCTTTGGTCATTAATATGGTCAAATCCGTAAACTATCATTTCGGAAACAAAACGTTTATTCTTCCAGTAAATACGGAACCATTACGTATTTTGTCGAACGGGTGGCATCCATAAGTCTAAATATTGCTGTTACATTGCACAACCTTCAATGTTATGTCATCATTTTGTAAAATTTCTGGCAAATTAATTATGGTCTTGTTAGGAAGAAACACTGTTTGCAACGAGCCAGGCGGCCCAAACTGTTGCATATACCCTGACTCTGCTTGCACTGAACGCAAGAGAAGTGACACAATTTCCTAGTTAATATTGCCTGCTAACATGCATTTATTTTAACTAAATATGCAGGTTTAAAAAATACTTCTGCGTATTGATTTTAAGAAATGCATTGATGTTTATTGGTTAGGTACATTTGTGCAACGAATGTGCCTTTTTTCGCGAATGCGCTTTTGTTAAATCGTCACCGTTTGGCAAAGTTGAAGTAGGCTGTGATTCGATGATAAATTAACAGGCACCACACTGATTATATGCAACGCAGACACCTAGTTAAACTAGTAATATCATCAACCATGTGTAGTTAACTAGTGGATGAAGTGAAACTGATTGTTTTTATAAGATACGTTTAATGCTAGGTAGCACCTTACCTTGGCTCCTTGCAGCCACAAGGTCCTTTTGATGCTGGCACTCGCATAACAAGTGGTCAGCCTGCCACCAGTTTCCTCAGTCTATGTAGTCTCTCAGCTGTTAGTCTATGTAGTGTCTCAGAGTAGTCTATGTAGTGTCTCAGAGTAGTCTATGTAGTCTCTCAGCTGTAGGGCAGTGATGTCTGGGCCTTTCAGCATGTTGTTTGGAGATGCTGCTGAGAAGGGCTATTTCTGAACAGTGAAACAGACAAACTCAGGTTGTGGCTAACAGTCCTCCCTCCCTCTCTTCTATCATGTGCTGTGTGCAAGCTCCAGTTAAAAACCCCTTCTGGATGAACATGTAGACAGCTCTGCTCTTTAAACAGGCGCTGAGGAGTGCTGAGGACCTTACAATAGAAAACACATGGCTTTTGGAATAAATAGTGTCTGTTGGTCTTTCTATTTTCTATTGATGTTCATTTCATTAGTTAATATGAATGATAACATTACACAACCATTTAGCTACAACAAAGTTACAACCCTACTGATTCCAAATGCAACTGAAATGTAAACAGGAGAAAAGCCTGTTATTATCTCCCAGTGCTGAGGTTTTAGCAGTGCCTGTGTCTCATAATCTCTCTACATGTCTGAGATCGTCAGAACATGGAAACACCACTCACTGACAGAAAGAAAGAACGAAAGAAAGAAGAAAGAAGAAAGAAAAAATAAATAAAGAGAGAGAGAGAGAGAGAGAGAGAGAGAGAGAGAGAGAGAGAGAGAAGAGAGAGAGAGAGAGAAAAAAAGAAAGAAAGAAAGAAAGAGAGAAAGGAAGGAAGAACAGAGAAAGTACGGGAAGAGAGAGCGATAGCATCAATCCACCCACTGATCTGATACACACATTACACTAGAGCCTGATTTGGACTGATGACTTCCCTCCCTCCCTCCCTCCCTCCCTCCCTCCCTCCCTCCCTCCCCCCTAATCCCCTTCCCCACCTGTCCCCTCCCTCATCCCCTCTCCCTCCTCCTGGTTGTGTTTTTCCTCCAGTTTCTCCTCCTTGACAGGCTGTTGTTTAGCTTGACTCCCGGTGTGACTCTAACTCCATGATCCCATGTTGGAGGCTGTTTGAGCGGAGCCGAGGAGATGAGTGACAGGTTTATATGACCCCCTCAGCTTCGTCCTGCGGTGCCTCATTACATGTATGTTTTTAATTATCCTTCCCTCGATCCACTCCTCCCCTGGCTCTCTCCTCTTTCTCCCTCTCTCTGACAGGGACAGGGCTTGATATTGGATTTCTCTCTGACAGGGGACCAGGCTTGATATTGGATCTCTCTCTGGAACACGGGGGACCAGGGCTTGATAATTGGATCTCTCTCTGGACAGGGGGACCAGGGCTTGATATTGGATCATTCTCTGCTGGACAGGTTGAGCTAACTAGGGCTTATATTGGATCTCTCTCTGGACAAGGGGGACCAGGAGCTTGATATTGGATCTCTCTCTGGACAGGGGGACCAGGGCTTGATATTGGATCCTCTCTGGACAGGGGACAGACTTGAATTGATCTCTCCTGACTGGGACCAGGGCTTATATTGATCTCTCCTGGACAGGGGGACCAGGGCTTGATATTGGATCTCTCTCTGGACAGGGGGACCAGGACTTGATATTGGGTTCTCTCTCTGGACAGGGGGATGAGGGCAGATATTGGATCTCTTCTCTGAACATGGGGACCAGGACTTGATATTGGATCTCTCTCTGGACAGGGGATAAGGGCTTGCTATTGGATCTCTCTCTGGCAGGGGATAAGGGCTTATATTGGATTTCTCTCTGACAGGGGGACCAGGACTTGATATTGGATCTCTCTCTGGACAGGGGAACCAGGGTAAACCCAGACATGTCATCCCAGTACCTGCTGTGTTGTGGGCAGTAAGACATGGCACCAGACATCTCAAATTGGTTTTCCAGTTCTGTAACAAGCAGATTAAACACTGGAATTGTTTTGCATCTGTGCAGACGAATGTGCAGAGGGTTTAAAGCAGGGCTGGGCTGACTGGATGGCTGGCTAACTAAATGGCTGGCTAACTGGATGGCTGGCTGGCTGACTGGATGGCTGGCTGGCTGACTGGATGGCTGGGTGGCTGGCTGGCTTGACTGGATGGCTGGCTGGCTGGCTGGCTGACTGGATGGCTGGGCAACTGGATGGCTGACTGGATGGCTGGCTGTCTGGCTGGCTGGCTTGGCTTGGCTGGCTGCTGGCTGGCTGGCTGGCTGGCTGGATGGACGCTGCTGGCTGGCTGGCTGGCTGAGGTTATGGAAAAGACAGACTCCCCTGCCGAGAAGGAAGAATGAGGAGGATGCTACAGGTGATCTGACCATTGTGAGTCATTGTGCTGACATCATCAACACGCTTTACAGATGGTAAGAAGGTCAACAAGTCCGAGCAGGAAAGAGATCAATGATGGTAACACACACACATAGAGAGAGAGAATTTCTTGCTGAGTGTCTTTTCACCAGCTGTGTGAACAACATGTTTTACTGAAGGGAAAAATAAGTCTCCACTATTTTATCTATAACTTTGTTAACAACTCAGTTACAGGGAATTATTATTGAGAATTTACAGCTCGAAGTGTCCCGTTTTTAAGAACACAGTGTTCAGTAGTCGACATAAAAGGCCAAACACTACAAATATTTTCCGTCTCCATAACAGCTCATTAAAAAAGACACTCCTGGGAGAGGCCTTCGTTATGATTAAAGCTGTCATTCTTCCACTGGGGATGAATGTGTTGACAGACACACCATCTCTCACACAAAGCTGCCCTGCCTTAGCTGTAGTAGCTGTAAACTGGGGAGACCCCACCAAACTGTCTGTCTGTCTGTCTGTCTGTCTGTCTGTCTGTCTGTCTGTCTGTTCTGTCGTCTGTCTATCTCTCTCTTTT
>NW_019946502.1:70314-81044 GCF_002910315.2 Salvelinus sp. IW2-2015
TATTATTACAGTACACCTGACATATACAGTACACTGTCATATACAGGTACACTGACATATACAGTACACTGGACATACACAGTACAACTGACATATACAGTACACTGACATACACCAGTACACTGACATATACAGTACACTGACATACACAGAATAACTGACATATACAGTACACTGACATATACAGTACACTGACATATTACAGTACACTGACATATACAGTTACTGACATATACAGTACACTGACATACACAGTACACTGACATAGTACAGTACATATGACGTATACAGTACACTGACATATACAGTACACTACATATACAGTACACTGACATACACAGTACACTGACGATACACAGTACACTGACATATACAGTACACTGACATACACAGTACACTGACATACACAGTACACTGACATATACAGTATACTGACATATACAGTACACTGACATACACAGTACACTGACTATACAGACACTGACATATACAGTACACTGACATACGTACATGAATACACAGTACACTGACATATACAGTATACTCATATACAGTACACTGACATATACACGTACACTGACATATACAGTACACTGACATATACAGTACACTGACATATACAGTACACTGACATATACACAGTACACTGACATATACAGTACACTGACATTACAGTACACTGACATATACAGTACACTGACATAACAGATACTGACATAACAGTACACTGACATATACAGTACATACATACAGTACACTGACATACAGTACACTAGTACATACTGACATAAACAGTACACTGACATATACAGTATACTGACATATACAGTACACTGACTATACAGTACACTGACATATACAGTAACTGACATATACAGTACACTGACATATACAGTACACTGACATATACATACTGACTATACAACTGCATATACAGTACACTGACATATACAGTAACTGACATAACAGTACACGACATATACAGTACACTGACATATACAACTGACTACGTACATGACATACATACACGTACACTGACATATACAGTACACTGACATATACAGTACACTGATACACACTGTACTTCTAACTGGAGCCTAGACTGAAGCATTTCAGCAGGGTGAAGTTCATTGTAACATACAACTCACTGTATACTTTCACATCGAGAGGTAGTAGAATTATGAAGAAACTGCAGTGAGATACGTATGGCTGTATTCTCCAGACAGACAAACACAGACGGACAGACAGTCACAAGCAGACAGACAGATGGACAGTCAGAAAGACAGACAGAATGAGGCATGTTCTATTGGTGAGACTCGGACATCAAAGCAGTCTAAAGAAAGGAAGTCAGCATGGGATGAGAGGGATGAGTGGAGAAGGAATTCAGAGCCACACTAGGACCTTTCACAGAGCCAGCAGGGCACCCAGTTAGAGGACAGGATGTTTTACTGTTTAAGTGGCACTACAGCCCAGTCTGGCCTTAACCTAACTCTAACCCTAACCCTAACTCTAACCCTAACTAACCCTAACTCTAACCTAACTCTAACCCTAACCCTAACTAACCAACTAACCCTAACTACCCTAACTCTAACCCTACTCCTAACCCAACTCTAACCCTAACTAACCCTAACTCTAACCCTAACTAACCCTAACCCTAACTCTAACCCTAGCCAGTCTGGCCTTAAACCTAACTCTAACCCTAAACCTAACTCTAACCCTAACTAACCCTAACTCTAACCCTAACTAACCCTAACTCTAACTCTAACTAACCCTAACTCTAACCCTAACTCTAACCCTAACTCTAACCCTAACTAACCTAACTCTAACCCTACTCTAACTCTAACCCTAACTCTAACCCTAACTCTAACCCTAACTAACCCTAACTCAACCTACTAACCTAACTAACCCAACTCTAACCCTAACTAACCCTACTCTAACCCTAACTCTAACCTAACTCTAACCCTAACTAACCCTAACTCTAACCCTAACTACTAACCCTAATCTACCTAATCTGCCTAACTAACTCTAACCCTAACCTAACTCTAACCCTACTAACCCTAACTCTAACCTAACTAACCCTACTCTAACTCTAATCTAACCTAACTCTAACCCTAACTCTAACCCTAACTCTAACCCTAACTAACCTCTAACCACTCTACCCTAACTCTACCTAACTAACCCTAACTCTAACTATCCCTAACTCTAACCCTAACTAACCTAACTCTAACCCTAACTCTAACCCTAACTAACCCTAACTCTAACCCTAACTCTAACCTAACTAACCCTAACCCTAACTCTAACCCTAACTCTAACCCTAACTCTAAACCTAACACCCTAACTCTAACCCTAACTAACCTAACCTAACCAACCCTAACTCTAACCCTAACTAACCCTAACTCTAACTCTAACTAACCCTAACTCTAACCCAACTCTAACCCTAACTACTAACTCTAACCCTAATCTAACTCAACCCTAACTAACCCTAACCCTAACTCTAACCCTAACTCTAACCCTAACTAACCCTAACTCTAACCCTATCCCTAACTCTAACCTAACTAACCCTAAACTCTAACCCTAACTCTAACCCTAACTAACCCTAAACTCTAACCCTAACTCATAACCCTAACTAACCCTAACTAACCCTAACTCTAACCTAACTAACCCTAACTAACCCTACTCTAACTCTAACTCTAACCCTAACTCTAACCCAACTCTAAACCTAACAGCCCTAACTCTAACCCTAACTAACCCTAACCTAACCAACCCTAACTCTAACCCTAACTAACCCTAACTCTAACCCTAACTAACCCTAACTCTAACCCTAACTCTAACCCTAACTAACCCTAACTCTAACCCTAACTCTAACTCTAACCCTAACTAACCCTAACTCTACTACATTGAAACACAACTCCGAGTCCGAAAGTGCACCCACAGATCTCTTATATATCTCAAGAGGTATTCATCCATCATGTATATCATCAGTAGATCTAGTATGTGTTAAGATGGAGGTGCAGTTTAACTCCACGTAAAATACCAAACTACTCAAACACAACTCTATGCTTCTTCTAAAGTCGAGTAGGAAATTCAGGTGTGGCATTTGTGCTGGAAATTGACTTTATAATCCAATTCTACATTCAATTAAGACTATTACATTTAAACTCCTCTCTGTGAAACATCAGCTACATCAAGGCACTTAAAAACCTTTCCATGAACAATACTCTAAGTCTCTCTTAGTTAGCCAATATAAATACTGCAGCCCATTCTAGCTCCCTGCATTAGCTGTGTTTTTCCTTCTGACTGGCCTCCCCTGTCCCTCTTAAGCTGWTGGTCACGCTGCGTTCCTTATGACCGAGGACATGTCCCAAATGGCATCCTATTCCCATACACCCTGGTKAAAAGTAGTGCACTAATATAGGGAACAGGGTGCCAGAGTGCATAGGGCTCTGGTCAAAAGTAGTGCACTATATAGGGAATAGGGTGCCATTTGGGACGAAGCRGGAGAGGAAGAGAGAGGGCAAACACCGACTGTGAAGAGGAACTCCAACCCCAGCACCAAGACAGCACAGACCCATGTGAGAACATTCAATAAAGAAAACGTAGCAGACATGAAATAAACTYAGCGGTCAGCCTGACTGACCCTTCAGATTCCTTTCTCAGGTTGGTTTCCMGTCTGCTTCAGGCTCAGCTGTTTAAAGGCTGTTGAAGCTACACACCTGTCCTCTTTGACAGGGGCTATTCCAGTCACACAGCAAGAGGGATTGGACCTTTAAAGCCACATTCTGTAAGATGTGCATTCCATCAAACAGTGGGCGCACCGACAACAATGTATACAATGGAGCAATTTTCCTACGTCTCGACCCATGTTGTATTGACTCATTCAGCTGTTATTACTAGTACTACATGTATACTGGTCTGGCTGAGGATGGAAGGACAGGTATTACCACCACAGGACATAGAGGATTTAGTGTCATCTCTCAGCTGTAGTCTATGCAGTCTCTCAGCTGTAGTCTATGTAGTCTCTCAGCTGTAGTCTATGTAGTCTCTCAGCTGTAGTCTATGTAGTCTCTCAGCTGTAGTCTATGTAGTCTCTCAAGCTGTAGTCTATGTAGTCTCTCAGCTGTAGTCATGTAGTCCTCTTCTCCAGCTAGAGGTCGACTGATTATGATTTTTCAATGCCGATACCGATACGATTATTGGAAGACCCAAAAAAGCAGATACCGATTAATCGGACGATTTTTAAATATATATTTGTAATAGACAATTACAACAATACTGAATGAACAATGACCCATTTATTTAACTTAATTTAATTCATAAATAAAATCTATTTACTCAAATAAATAATGAAACATCGATTCAATTTGGTTTAAATAATGCAAAACACAGTGTTGGAGTAGAAAGTAAAAAGTGCATATGTACCATGTAAGAAACGTTCCTCGCACAGAACATGAGAACATATGAAAGCTGGCGGTCCTTTAACATGAGTCTTCAATATTCCCAAGTTAAGAAGTTTTAAGGTTGTAGTTATTATAGGAATTATAACGCGACAACTATTTCTCTCTATACCATTTGTATTTCATATACCTTTGACTATTGGATGTTCTTATAGGAACTTTAGTATTGCCAGTCTAATCTCGGAGTTGATAGGAGCWGTGCTTCAAGCATTGCTAAGAGCTGCTGGCAAACGCAGGAAAGGGCTGTTTGAATGAATGCTTACGAGCCTGCTGCTGCCTACCACCGCTCAGTCAGACCGCTCTATCAGACCGCTCTATCAAATATCAAATCATAGACTTAATTATAATAAACACACAGAAATACGAGCCTTTGGTCATTAATATGGTCAAATCCGTAAACTATCATTTCGGAAACAAAACGTTTATTCTTTCAGTGAAATACGGAACCATTACGTATTTTGTCGAACGGGTGGCATCCATAAGTCTAAATATTGCTGTTACATTGCACAACCTTCAATGTTATGTCATKATTTTGTAAAATTCTGGCAAATTAATTARGGTCTTGTTAGGAAGAAACACWGTTTGCAACGAGCCAGGCGGCCCAAACTGTTGCATATACCCTGACTCTGCTTGCACTGAACGCAAGAGAAGTGACACAATTTCCCTAGTTAATATTGCCTGCTAACATGCATTTATTTTAACTAAATATGCAGGTTTAAAAAAATATACTTCTGCGTATTGATTTTAAGAAATGCATTGATGTTTATGGTTAGGTACATTTGTGCAACGAATGTGCTTTTTTCGCGAATGCGCTTTTGTTAAATCGTCACCCGTTTGGCAAAGTTGAAGTAGGCTGTGATTCGATGATAAATTAACAGGCACCACACTGATTATATGCAAKGCAGAACAACCTAGTTAAACTAGTAATATCATCAACCATGTGTAGTTAACTAGTGATGAAGTGAAGACTGATTGTTTTTTATAAGATACGTTTAATGCTAGGTAGCACCTTACCTTGGCTCCTTGCAGCCACAAGGTCCTTTTGARGCTGCACTCGCATAACAAGTGGTCAGCCTGCCACGCAGTTTCCTCAGTCTATGTAGTCTCTCAGCTGTAGTCTATGTAGTGTCTCAGAGTAGTCTATGTAGTGTCTCAGAGTAGTCTATGTAGTCTCTCAGCTGTAGGGCAGTGATGTCTGGCCTTTCAGCATGTTGTTGAGGATGCTGCTGAGAAGGGCTATTCTGAACAGTGAAACAGACAAACTCAGGTTGTGGCTAACAGTCCTCCCTCCCTCTCMTCTATCATGTGCTGTGTGCAGAGCTCCAGTTAAAAASCCCTTTCTGGATGAACATGTAGACAGCTCTGCTCTTTAAACAGGGCTGAGGAGTGCTGAGGACCTTACAATAGGAAACACATGGCTTTGGAATAAATAGTGTCTGTGTGTCTTTCTATTTTCTATTGATGTTCATTTCATTAGTTAATATGAATGATAACATTARACACCATTTAGCTACAACAAAGTTACAACCCTACTGATTCCAAATGCAACTGAAATGTAAACAGGAGAAAAGCTGTTATTATCTCCCAGTGCTGAGGTTTTAGCAGTGACCTGTGCTCTCATAATCTCTCTACATGTCTGAGATCGTCAGAACATGGAAACACCACTCACTGACAGAAAGAAAGAACGAAAGAAAGAGAAAGAAAGAAAAAAAAAAATAAATAAAGAGAGAGAGAGAGAGAGAGAACAAGAGAGAAACAGAGAAGGAGAGAAAGAGACGAGAGAGAGAGAGAGAAAAAAAAAAGAAAAAAGAAAGAGAAAAGGAAGGAAGAACAGAGAAAGTACGGGGAAGAGAGAAGCCTAGCATCAATCCACCCACTGATCTGATACACACCATTACACTAGAGCCTGATTTGGACTGATGACCCTCCCTCCCTCCCTCCTCCCTCCCTCCCTCCCTCCTCCCTCCCTCCCCTCCCTAATCCCCTTCCCCACCTTGTCCCTCCCTCATCCCCTCTCCCCTCCTCCTGGTGTGTGTTTTCCTCCAGTTCTCTCCTTGACAGGCTGTTGTTTAGCTTGGACTCCCGGTGTGACTCTAACTCCATGATCCCATGTGGAGCGTTTGAGCGGAGCCGAGGAGATGAGTGACAGGTTTATATGACCCCCTCAGCTTCGTCCTGCGTGCCTCATACATGTAAATTTAATTCATCTCCCTCCGATCCACTCTCCCCTGGCTCTCTCTTTTCCCTCTCTCTGAACAGGGGGACCAGGGCTTGAATTGGATCTCTCTCTGACAGGGGACAGGCTTTGATATGATCTCTCTCTGGACAGGGGGACCAGGGCTTGATATTGGATCTCTCTCTGGGACAGTTGTGACCGGCAGGGCTTGATATTGGATCTCTCTCTGCGACAGGTAGGGCAGTAGATATGATCTCTCTCTGGACAGGGGGACAGCTTATATTGGATCTCTCTCTGGACAGGGACCCGAGCTTGATATTGGATCTCTCTCTGGACAGGGGCCAGGACTTGATATGGATCTCTCTCTGGACAGGGGGACCAGGGCTTGATATTGGATCTCTCTCTGGACAGGGGACCAGGACTTGATATTGATCCTCTCTCTGGACAGACCAGGACTTGATATTGGGTCCTCTCTGACAGGGGATGAGCTAGATATGATCTCTCTCTGAACATGGGACCAGGACTTGATATTGGATCTTCTCTGACAGGATAAGGCTGATATTGGATCTCTCTCTGACAGGGGGATAAGGGCTTGATATTGGATCTCTCTCTGGACAGGGGACCAGGACTTATATTGGATCCTCTCTGGACAAGGGGGACCAGGGTAAACCCAGACATGTCATCCCAGTACCTGCTGTTGTTGTGGCCAGTAAGACATGGCACCAGACATCTCAAATTGGTTTCCAGTTCTAACAAGCAGATTAAACACTGGAATTGTTTTGCATCTGTGCAGACGAATGGCAGAGGGTTTAAAGCAGGCTGGCGTGACTGGATGGCTGGCTGACTAAATGCTGGCTAACTGGATGCTGCTGGCTGACTGGATGGCTGGCGCTGACTGTGCTGGTGCTGCGACATGGCTGCTGGCTGGCTGGCTGACTGGATGGCTGGCTGACTGGATGGCTGACTGCGATGGTGGCTGTCTGGCTGGCTGGCTGGCTGGCTGGCTGGCTGGCTGGCTGTGCTGGACTGGCGCTGGATGGCTGGCTGGCTGGTCTTGAGGTTATGGAAAAGACAGACTCCCCTGCCGAGAAGGAAGAATGAGGATGGTGCTACAGGTGATCTGACCATTGTGAGTCATTGTGCTGACATCATCAACACGCTTTACAGATGGTAAAAGTCAACAAGTCCAGAGCAGAGAAAATCAATGATGGTAACACACACACATAGAGAGAGAGAATTTCTGCTGATGTCTTTTCACCAGCTGGTGAACAACATGGTTTACTGAAGGGAAAAATAAGTCTACACTATTTTACTAAAACTTTGTTAACAACTCAGTTAACAGGGAATTATTATTGAGAATTTACAGCTCGAAGTTCCCGTTTTTTAAGAAACACAGTGTTTCCAGTAGTCGACATAAAAAGCCAAACACTACAAATTTTTCCGTCTCCATACAGCTCATTAAAAAGACATCCTGGGAGAGCCTGTCGTCTATGATTAAAAGCTGTCATCTCCCACTGGGATGAATGTGTTGACAGACACACCATCTCTCACACAAGCTGCCCTGCCTTACTTTTGTAGCTGTAGAACTGGGAACAACCCCACCAAATCTGTCTGTCTGTCTGCTCTGTCGCTGTCTGTCTGCTGTCTGTCTGTCTGTCTGTCAGTCTGCAGTCTGTCAGTCTGTCTCCTTCCTATCTGTCTATCTGTCTATCTGCTGTCTGTCTGTCGTTCTGTCTGTCTCTGTCTCTGTTCTCTGTCTCGCTTCTCTTGTGTCTCTCTCTCTGTCTCTCAAACTTTGGCAATGGGAAATAATTTCACAAAGTGCAATCAGAGACTAATTGGTTTGTGACATGTGTAATACCAACACAACAGTTGCTTTAATCACACTAGTCAGCCAGCCAGACCAACTCCAGATGTCTGTTTCTCTTGTTATAAGAATGACAAATCTCCTACGGAAAACAATAATAGTCCAACAAATTAGTTTGAGCCGCTTGTGTCCAACGCTAACACACAGAGAGGAAAAACAGTCAGATCTGATCTAGGAGTTTATTTGGAGAACGGTCAATCTTAGTCTAGAGGTTTATTTGAGAACGGGCAGATCTGAGTCTAGAGAGGTTTATTTGGAGAACGGTCAATCTGAGTCTAGGAGTTATTTGGAGAACGGGTCTCAGATCGATCTAGGAGTTTATTTGGAGAACGGTCAGATCTGAGTCTAGGAGGTTTATTTGGAGAACGGTCAGATCTGATCTAGGAGGTTTATTTGGAGAACGGGTCTGATCTGAGTCTAGGAGGTTTATTGGAGAACGGTCAGATCTGAGTCTAGGAGTTTATTTGGAGAACGGGTCAGATCTGAGTCTAGAGGTTTATTTGGAGAACGGGTCAATCTGAGCTAGAGGTTTATTTCGAGAACGGGTCAGATCTGAGTCTAGGAGGTGATTTGGAGGAACGGGTCAGATCTGAGTCTAGGAGGTTTATTTGGAGAACGGGTCAGATCTGAGTCTAGGAGGTTTATTTGGAAACGGGTCAATCTGAGTCTAGGAGTTTATTGAACGGTCAGATCTGAGTCTACAGTTTATTGGAGAACGGGTCAGATCTGAGTCTAGGAGTTATTTGGAAAACGGGTCAATCTGAGTCTGAGAGTTTTATTTGGAGAGAACGGGTAGACGAGTCTAGGAGTTATTTGGATAACGTCAATCCAAGGTTTATTTGGAGACCGGTCTGATCTGAGTCTAGGAGGTTTATTCGGCGAATGCAGGCCATGTGTTGTTCAAACAAACATAGACAAAAGACCAAACTAACACCATTAACTGACATTGACACTGAAGTAGAATCAACCTCTTCCTGTATTATTTTGATAGAGAGATGTTCTCATCTCTAGTCCATACCATGCACTGGGACAGGATAGAAGAACCACAAGACTATTACAACAGTGATCCTCTAAGAGGTTTTTAGCCTCTCTACAGCCTCCAGTTTGTTTTGAATGAACTACTGGGTAAGCACATCACATAGACAATAAACAAGCTCCAATACTACAGAGATCCAGTAAGAGTCTGTTATTTTCAATAGAAATCCAAGACGTTACGAGACAGACACTGGCCTAGTTCACATCTACCACTACCTCATCTTTATCCATACGTCATCCACTTCATTAGGAGGTCATTTGTGAGTGAGGTTAACAGTAATAAACAGACTGTATGTGAGGTAACAGTAATAACAGACTGTATGTATGTGAGTTAACAGTAATAAAACAGACTGTTTGTATGTGAGTTAACAGTAATAACAACTGTATGTATGTAGGTAACAGTAAGAAACAACTTTTGTATGTGAGGTTAACAGTAATAAACAGACTGTATGTGAGGTTAACAGTAATAACAGACTGTAGTATGTGGGTTAACAGATAAAACGACTGTTGTATGTGAGTTAACCAGTAATAAACAGACTGTTTGTATGAGAGGTTAACAGTAATAACAGACTGTATGTATGTGAGTTAACAGTATATAAACAGACTGTATGAGATAACAGTAATAACAGACTGTTATTGAGTAAGTAAACACTGAAGTTTGAGGTTAACAGTAGTAACAGACTGTCATTATTGAGTTAACAGTATAAACAGAGTTTGAATGTAGGTTAACAGTAGTAACAGACTGTATGTATGTGAGTTAACAGTAATAAACAGACTTCTGTATGTGTGAGGCTTAACAGTAATAAACAGACTGTATGTGGTGAGGTTAACAGTAATAACAGACTGTATGTATGTGAGGTTAACAGTAGATAAACAGACTGGTATGTGATAGTAACACGTTATAACAGACTTCGCTATGAGTAAAAAACAGACTGTCTGTATGTGAGTTTACAATAACAGACTGTCTGTATGTAGGTTAACAGAATAGACAGATGTATGTATGTGAGGTTAACCATAATAACAGACTTTGTCAGATATGTATGTGAGGTTAACAGAATAAACATACTGTCTGTATGTGAGGTTAACAGTAATTAAACAGATCGTATGTAGGTAACATATAAGCTATGTATGTGAGGTTAACAGTAATAAACAACTGTCTGTATGTGAGGTTAACAGTAAAACAGACTGTCTGTATGAG
>NW_019946503.1:0-15955 GCF_002910315.2 Salvelinus sp. IW2-2015
GGAACAGAGGGGCTGGGAAACATGAGAGGCTGGGAACAGAGGGGCTGTAAACAGAGGGGTGGAACAGTGAGGGCGGGGCTGGAACAGAGGGGCTGGAACAGAGAGGCTGGAACAGAGAGGCTGGAACAGAGAGGCTGGAACAGAGGGGCTGGAACAGAGGGGCTGGAACAGAGGGCAGCCACAGTGTGAGACCGACGTCGCTGTGTTGCTAACATCATAACTTCCTCCGCTGTCCCTGTCCGAACTAGGGATCCTCTGCTGTCCCTGTCCGAACTAGGGATCCTCTGCTGTCCCTGTCCGAACTAGGGATCCTCCACTGTCCCTGTCCGAACTAGGGATCCTCCACTGTCCCTGTCCGAACTAGGGATCCTCCACTGTCCCTGTCCGAACTAGGGATCCTCGGCTCACAAACACACGTGACAATGTACCAACAACAGCTTGAGCTATACAAAATAATCTAATTGGACATCTCCATTGGCGACATTTCAAACTAGCTGTGGTGTAAGTTTACAGCATGTTCCTAACTCCATTACAAATGCTGAGCAGTTTAGGGGTTAAGTGCCTTGCTCAAGGGCACATCGGCAGTAAGTGCACCTGAGGTACGGATATTGATAATGATACTGATAATGATATTGATAATGATATTGATAATGATATTGATAATGATCATGATATTGATAATGATATTGATAATGATATTGATAATGATATTGATAATGATCATGATATTGATAATGATATTGATAATGATACTGATAATGATATTGATGGCACCTGTAGTACCAGCTCTGCCAGGCTCTGGGCCACTCCTGTCTCTCTGCAGGTGACACTACGAGACGGCATCCTTCCCCGGACCACCGTCACGTTGACGTAGGTCGGCTCCGAGAACAGCTCTCCGTCCGTCGCCTCCACCTTCAGAGGAATAATAATAGTAATAATAGTAAGAAGAAGAAGAATGATCATATTAAGAATAATAATACTATTAATAATAATATTAATAATAAAAGGAATAACAATATGAACAATAATAATAATATTAACAATAATAATAATAATAATACTGTGTACCAAATGGAACACTGTTATGTACAGTGCACTAGTATAAGGAGAGACATAGGAATACATAGAGAGACACAGGGAGACACAGCGGAGACAGTCAGGGGAGCACATAGCCGGAGACACAGGGAGACAAAGGGAGACAGGGAGACATAGGGAGACAAAGGGAGACATAGTAAGACATAGGGAGACAAAGGGAGACATAGAGAGACATAGGGAGACATAGGGAGACAAAAGGAGACAAAAGGAGACAAGGAGACAGGGAGCATGGGAGACATGGGAGACACAGGGAGACACAGGGAACACAGGGAGACAAAGGGAGACATAGGGAGACAAAGGAGACATGAGGGAACATGAGAGACAAAGGGAGACAAAGGGAGACAAAGGGAGACAAAGGGAGACAAAGGGAGACATAGAGAGACATAGGGAGACAAAGGGGGAAAAAGGGAGACATAGGGAGACATAGGGAGACATAGGGAGACAAAGGGAGACATAGGGAGACATAGGGAGACACAGGGAGACACAGAGAGACACAGAGAGACATAGGGAGACAAAGGGAGACAAAGGGAGACATAGGGAGACAAAGGGAGACATAGGGAGACATAGGGAGACATAGGGAGACAAGGGAGACAAAGGGAGACATAGAGAGACATAGGGAGACAAAGGGGGGAAAAAGGGAGACATAGTAAGACATAGGGAGACATAGGGAGACAAAGGGAGACATGGGGAGACACAGGGAGGCATAGGGAAAAACAGGGAGACATAGGGATACACAGGGAGACAAAGGGAGGACATAAGGAGAAAAAGGGAGGCAACGGGAGACATAAAGAGACACAGGAAGACACAGGGAGACACAGGGAGACACAGGAGGACATAGGGATACATAGGGATACATAGGGAGACATAGGGAGACAAAGGGAGACATAGGGATACATTGGGAGACATAGTGAGACACAGAAAGACACAGGGAGACACAGGGAGACATAGGGAGACCAGACGCAGGAGACACAGGGAGACATAGAGGAGACACAGGGAGACAACAGGGAGACATAGGGATACATAGGGAGACATAGGGAGACACAGGGAGACAAAGGGAGACAAACACACACACTCTACAAACCCCAGACATTGTTCTTAGTAGTGCAATACTGTAGTGTAGTGTAATACTGTAGTGTAGTGTAATACTGTAGTGTAATACTGTAGTGAATACTGTAGTGTAACGTATACTGTAATTAATACTGTAGTGTAATACTGTAGTGGTAATGTATACTGTAACGTAATACTGTAATGTAATACTGTAGTGTAGACACAGGGGGACATAGGGATACATAGGGATACATAGGGAGACATAGGGAGACAAAGGGAGACATAGGGATACATATGTAGTGGTGTATGTGTAGTGGTGTATGTGTAGTGGTTATGTGTTGTATGTGTATGTGTTGTGCTGTATATGTTGTGCTGTATGTGTTGTGGTGTATGTGCTGTGGTATGTATTGTCTGTATGTGCTGTGGGTATGTATTGTCTGTATGTGTTGTGGTGTATGTCTTGTGGTTGTATTGTTGTGGTGTATGTGTTGTGTGTATGTGTTGTGGTGTATGGTGTTGTGGTGTGTATGTGTTGTGGTGTATGTGGTGTGGTGTTTGTGTGTTGATGTTTATGTGTTTGTGGTGTATTGTTGTGTGTATGTATTTTCTGTATTGTTTGGTGTATTATTTCTGTATGTGCTGTGGTATGTATTTTCTGTATGTGTTGGTGTATGTGCTGTGGGTATGTGTTGTGGTGTATGTATTTTCTGTATGTGTTGTGTGTATGTATTTTCTGTATTGTGCTGTGGTGTATGTATTTTCTGTATGTTTGTGGTGTATGTGCTGTGGTGGGTGTATGTATTGTCTGTATGTGTTGTGGTGTATGTGATTTTCTGTATGTGTTGTGGTGTATGTGGTGTGGTGTATGTATTGTCTGTCATGTGTTGTGGTGTATGTTTGTGGTGTATGTGCTGTGGTGTATTTATTGTCTGTATTGTTGTGGTGTATGCTGTGGCTGTTGTATGTATT
This sequence comes from Salvelinus sp. IW2-2015, assembly GCF_002910315.2. Taxonomy (NCBI): domain Eukaryota; kingdom Metazoa; phylum Chordata; class Actinopteri; order Salmoniformes; family Salmonidae; genus Salvelinus; species Salvelinus sp. IW2-2015. The sequence goes on from NW_019946503.1 coordinate 3,112, forward strand.
GTTGTATGTTTGTGGTATGTGCTGTGTGTATGTGTAGTGGTGTATGTATTGTCTGTATGTGTGTGGTGTATGTGTTGTGGTATGTGTATGTGTTGTGGTGTATGTGTTGTCTGTATGTGTGTTGTCCTCTGTGGCATTAATAGTTTGTTAATTTCAATACTCTTGAGGTTGAAGACTGCAGTCACAGGAAAATATTAGGCATACTAGGGACAAAAGGCTGCATAGGCTTCATAGGAGATAACATAGGACCACATAAGGGCGCCAATAAGGGCTTCATATGGGAGATACATAGGAACAACATAAGGGCTGCAATAGGGAACAATGGAGGACAACATATGGGCTGCATAGTGGTAGGCGGATACATAGGAACGAAATCATAACCACATAAGGGCTCTGCATAGGGGCGAGGATAACATAGGACTCTACGGAAACTAAGGGGCATGGGGAGCGGGATACATAGGGGACAACATAGAGCTCTGGATCATGCACTAGGGCTACATAGGGGAACATAGGCACTAAGGCTGGCATCTAGGGAGATCCTCCAACATACATAGGACAAACACTATGGGAACTGCATAGGGGAACCATAGGGAAAACATAAGGGCTGCACTAGGGATACATAGGGAAAACATAAAGCGCTGCCAGTAGGGGACATACATAAGGGCAAGGCATACATAGGGCACTGGGCTGCATAGGGGACACATAGGGACAAACATAAAGGCGTACCATAGGGGCATACATTACAGGGGACAACATACGGGCTGCATAGGGGATACCATAGGGGGACAACATAAGGGCCTGCACATAGGGGATGCTGCATAGGGACAACATAAGAGGCTGCATAGGGGATACATAGGGACAACATAAGGGCTCATTAGGGACGATGCACATAGGGAACAACATAAGGGCTAAATAGGGGATACATAGGGATAACATAAGGCTGCATAGCGGAAGGGGATGACATAGGGACAACATAAGGGCTGCTAGGACGGAGGAGGACAAGGGGACCGATAATGGGACAACATAAGGGCTCATAGACGGATACATAGGACAACATAAGGCTGCATAGGGGATACATGCAGCGGCGATAACATAAGGGCTGGCATAGGGATTACATACAAAAGGGACAACATAAGGCTGCATAGATACATAGGGACAACATAAGGGCTGACACTAGGGATACATAGACAACATAGGGCTGCATAGCGGATACTAGGGACAACATAAGGGCTGCAATAGGGGATACACAGGGACAACATAAGGCTGCATAGGGGATACTTAGGGGATTTTGTTATTTTCTATTAAGCCTTTATTTAACTAGGCAAGCATAAGATAGTACATAGGCTACATAGGTTACATAGGGATTACTAGGGAATGAATAGGGATACATAGGGCTACATAGGGTGTTAAGATGCATGGGATACATAGGGCGCATAGGAATGAATAGGGATACATAGAGGGTACATAGAAAACATGGGGTACATAGGGATACCTTGAGGTTGAAGACAACCGTTTGAGGTTAGCGGAGGCCAGGGCCTCCTCAAGCCAGGGCACCAGAATCTGGGTTCAGGTTGAAGTAGTCCAGATCATTGCCTGACAGGATCCATTCTTAACCAGCCCCAGGTCATCTATGTCTGCAAATCAAAACAATACTCTCCATATGTCAATCAAATGTATTTTTATACAGACTTTTTTTTTTTTACATCATTCGTTGACAAAATGCTTTCCAGTTACCCAGCCTAGAGAGAAACCAGGCTCAGAGGGCTGTCCTCTCCTGACCAGACCAGCACCCTATTCCCTGGATGTGATGTCTTCTGCTCCGTTCTCACCCACACAAACCCCCCCCCCCCCCCCCCTCAGAATGCACACATCACATAGTTGAGAGGAGCACAGGTAAGCAGGCAGGTAGACTAGTGGTTAGAGTGGAGGGAGGCAGGTAGCCTAGTGTTAGACGGAGGCGCAGGTAGCGCAGTGGTTAGAGCGGAGGGGCGGCAGTAGCCTAGTGGTTAGAGCGGAGGGGACGGCAGGTAGGCCTAGTGGTTAGAAGTGGAGGGAGGCAGGTTAGCCTATGGTTAGAGCGGAGGGAGGCAGGATAGCCTAGTGGTTAGAGTGTAGGGGCGGCAGGTAGCCTAGTGGTTAGAGTGGAGGGGCGGCAGGTAGACTAGTGGTTAGAGAGAGGGGGCGCAGGTAGCCTAGTGGTTAGAGTGGAGGGGCGGCAGGTAGCCTAGTGGTTAGAGTGGGGGGCGGCAGGTAGTCTAGTGGTTAGAGTGGAGGGGCGGCAGCAGCCTAGTGGTTGAGGGAGGGACGGCAGGTAGCCTAGTGGTTAGAGGGGAGGGACGGCAGGTAGCCTAGTGGTTAGAGAGGAGGGGCGGCAGGTAGCCTAGTGGTTAGAGTGGAGGGGCGGCAGGTAGCCTAGTGTTAGAGTGGAGGGGCGGTAGGGAGCCTAGTGGTTAGAGCAGGTAACCTAGTTGTTTAGAGTGGAGGGCGGCAGGTGGTTCAGGTAGCCTAGTGGGCGTTAGAGCAGGGAGCCTAGTGTGTTAGAGCAGTAGCCTAGTGGTTAGAGCAGGTAGCCTAAGTGGTTAGAGCAGGTAGCCTAGTGGTTAGAGCAGGGGCGCTTAGTGGTTAGAGCAGGTAGCCTAGTGGTTAGAGTGAGGGCGCGGCAAGGTAGCCTAGTGGTTAGAGCAGGTAGCCTAGTGGTTAGAGCAGGTAGCCTAGTGGTTAGAGCGTTGGACTAGTAACCGAAAGGTTTCTCGATCGAATCCCCCGAGCTGACATGGTAAAAGAATCTGTCGTTCTGCCCCTGAACAAGGCAGTTAACCCACTGTTCCTAGGCCGTAATTGTAAATAAGAATTTGTTGTTAACTGACTTGCCTAGTTAAATAAAAGTTAGAGAGAGCCTCATGAGAGCCAGTTTCATCAAAGCACCTGATGGTTTTTGGGACTGCACTTGAAGAAACTTTCAAAGTTCTTTAAATGTTCTGTATTGTCTGACCTTCCTGTCTTAAAGTAAGGATGGACTGTCGTTTCTCTTTGCTTATTTGAGCTGTTCTTGCCATAATATGGACTTGGTCTTTTACCAAATAACGCTATCTTCAGTATACCACCCCTACGTTGTCACAACACAACTGTTTGGCTCAAACACATGAAGAAGGAAAGCAATTCTACAAAAAAGGCACAACGGTTAAATTAAATGCATTCCAGGTGACCACCTCATGACGCTGGTTGAGAGAATTCCAAGAGTGTGCAAAGCTGTCAAGGCAAAGGTTGGCTACTTTGAAGAATCTCAAATCTAAAAATGTTTTGGGGTTATTACATGATTCCATATGTGTTATTTCACAGTTTCAATGTCTTCACTATTATTCTACAATGTAGAAAATAGTAAAAAAATAAAGAAAAAAAACCTTGAATGAGTAGGTGTGTCCAAACTTTTGACTGGTAATGTATATATATCTATATACAGAAAGTATTCAGACCACACCAATCTTTCCACATTTTGTTACTTTACAGCATTATTCTAAAATGTATTAAATAAATAAAAAATCTCCATCAATCTACACACAATACCCCAATTGTGACAAAGCAAAAACTGTTTATTTTTTGTGTTTGCAAATGTARTAAAAATAATAAACAGAAAAAATGTATTTACATTAGTATTCAGACACTTTGCTATGAGACTCGTAATTGAGCTCAGGTGCATCCTGTTTCCATTGATCATCCTTGAGATGATTGGAGCCCACCTGTGGTAAATTCAATGGATTGGACATGATTTGGAAAGGCACACACCTGTCTATATAAGGTCCCACAGTTGACAGTGCATGTCAGATTAAAAGGTCGAAAGAACTGAGGTCGAAGGAATTGTCCAAAGAATTCCAAGACAGGATTGTGTCGAGGCACCGATCTGAGGAAGGGTACCAAAACATCTCTGCAACAATGAAGGTCCCCAAGAACACAGTGGCCTCCATCATTCTTAATTCTTAATAGGGGGCGCTGTTTTCACTTTGGGAAAAAAATCGTGCCCAAATTAAACGGCCTCGTACTCTGTTCTAGATCATACAATATGCATATTATTATTACTATTGGATAGAAAACACTCTGGAGTTTCTAAAACTCTTTGAATTATATCTGTGAGTAAAACAGAACTCATTTGGCAGCAAACTTCCAAACAGGAAGTGAAAATTCTGAAAATGGGGCTCTGTGTCAGGGCCTGCCTATTCAACTGGCCGAATAAGAGCTTTTGGAGTGACAGGTCTGCCCTTTTGTCTGTTTTCAACGGCGCGCGAAGGAGCTCCACATTGTCTTCTGAAAAGCGTTCGGTATACACTACCAATTGCTCCGGCTCTGAGTAGGATTTTCAACCGAGTTTGACCAGTTTATTCGACGTTTATTGGGAATTTAGAAATTTTTCGTTCAGTGCGCAAAGATTTCTTGGACATGTGCCCTCCACATGGCTAGCCAAAGTTGCTAATTCGACAGAAGAAATGGACATTCTAAAACAAAACAACGATTTATTCTGGAACTAGGACTCCTTGCACAACATTCTGATGGAAGATCATCAAAAGTAAGAGAATATTTATGATGTTATTTCGTATTTTTGTGGAATATGTTGGCTCCAACAAGGCGGAGAATAGGTGAGCGCTGTCTCACAATATTGCATGCTGTATGTTGTACTAAAGTTATTTTTTTAAATCTAACACAGCGGTTGCATTAAGAACCAGTGTATCTTTCATTTGCTGCACAACATGTATTTTTTAGTAAAGTTTATGATGAGTTTTTTGGTTAGATTACGTGACTGTCCAAAATTGCTCCGGACAATTTGGTGCATCATGGCTACTTATTCACAATGTAAAACCAGGWTTTGTAGCTCTAAATATGCACATTTTCGAACAAAACATAAATGTATTGTATAACATGATGTTATAAGACTGTCATCTGATGAAGTTGTTCAAGGTTAGTGATTAATTTTATCTCTATTTGTGGGTTTTGTGAAAGCTACCTTTGCGGTGGAAACATGGTGAAAACACGGTGTTGTGTGATTGGCTATTGTGGTGAGCTAATATAAATACATAGTGTTTTCGCTGTAAAACATTTTAAAAATCGTAAATGATGGCTGGATTCACAAGATGTTTATCTTTCATTTGATGTATTGGACTTGTGATTTCATGAAATTATATTATATGATATCCCTGTCGCGTTAGGCTAGGCTATGCTAGTCAGCTTTTTTGATGAGGAGGATCCCGGATTCGGGAGGGTGACTCGTTAGAGGTTAAATGGAAGAAGTTTGGAACCACCAAGACTCTTCCTAGAGCTGGCCGCCCGGCCAAACTGAGCAATCAAGGGAGAAGGGCCTTGGTCGGGTAGGTGACCAAGAACCCGATGGTCACTCTGACAGAGCTCCAGAGTTCCTCTGTGGAAATGGGAGAACCTTCCAGAAGGACAACCATCTCTGCAGTACTCCACCAATCAGGTCTTTATGGTAGAGTGGCCAGATGGAAGCCACTCCTCAGTAAAAGGCACATGACAGCCCCCTTGGAGTTTGCTAAAAGGCACCAAGACTCTCAGACCATGAGAAACAAAATTCTCTGGTCTGATGAAACCAAGATTGAACTCTTTGGCCTGAATGCCAAGTGTCACGTCTGGAGGAAACCWGGCTCCGCTCATCACCAGGCCAATGCCATCCCTACGGTGAAGCATGTTGGTGGCAGCATCATATTGTGGGGATGTTTTTCAGCAGCAGGGACTGGGAGACTAGTCAGGACCGAGGTAAAGATGAACAGAGCAAAGTACAGAGAGATCCTTGATGAAAACCTGCTCCAGAGCGCTCAGGGCCTTCTGACTGGGGTAAAGGTTCACCTTCCAACAGGACAATGACCCTAAGCACACAGCCAAGACAACGCAGGAGTGGCTTCGGGACAAGTCTCTGAATGTCCTTGAGTGGCCCAGCCAGAGCTCAGACTTGAACCCGATCGAACATCTCTGGAGAGACCTGAAAATAGCTGTGCAGCAACACTCCCCAACCAACCTGACAGAGCTTGAGAGGATCTGCAGAGAAGAACGGGAGAAACTCCCCAAATACAGGTGTGCCAAGATTGTAGCGTCATACTCAAGAAGACTCAAGGCTGTAATCGCTGCCAAAGGTGCTTATTACAAAGTACTGAGTAAAGGGTCTGAATACTTATGTAAATGTAATATTTCAGTTTTATTTTTTAAATAAATTGGCAACAATTTCTAAAAACTTGTTTTTGCTTTGTCATTATGAGGTATTGTGATGTCATTATGAGGTATTGTGATGTCATTATGAGGTATTGTGATGTCATTATGAGGTATTGTGTGTAGGTTGATGAGGGAAAAATCAATTTAATCCATTTTAGAATAAAGCTGTAACGTAACAAAATGTGGAGAAAGTCAAGGGGTCTGAATACTTTCCGAACGCACTGTTTATACAAATTATCCATGATCAAGTGCTGGTAAAACCCTACTATTTATACTATTATACTAAACCCCTATTTGAATTTGCTCCATAGGTTGGGTGTGCTGCGATCCAAGTGGGGGATGGGAAATTACGGACTCGCGAAGAGGAAGAACTTTGCAGCTGTTTCTGATTAATAATGAACTAATTAATAAACAATGCAATGCTGGTGGGTGGTAACATTCAAATAAAACCCAGCCCTGAAACAAAACGTAGACCGAAAAAGAATTTGCACGTCATCTCATGTATTTTACACAGACTTGCACGAAGCTGGAGAATCGGATTTGCTAGTTCAAGGCAAAATATATCAAACTTTGACTAAAATGATGACCTATTGACGTAAATCGTTGTACAACGTCATGGGTAAGTTCTGGCCATCATTCTTCAGGTCCAAAAAGTGGATTTCCGCTGGTGTGGGGAGTCCCTAACTAGTTAGTTTTGGTTTTCATCCAATTGGTGACAGATTTTCATGCGAACATTCTAAAATATGAGCATTTTCCCACCAGTGTTTCCACCAAACGTACTTGTTTCCCACCAGTGTTTCCAGCAAATTAACCTGTTTCCCACCAGTGTTTCCACCAAAATGACTTGTTCCCGCACCAGTGTTTCCACCAAACTAACTTGTTTCCCACCAGTGTTTCCACCAAACTAACTTGTTTCCCACCAGCGTTTCCACCAAACTGACTTGTTTCCCACCAGCGTTTCCACCAAACTAACTTGTTTCCCACCAGTGTTTCCACCAAACTGACTTGTTTCCCACCAGTGTTTCCACCAAACTGACTTGTTTCCCACCAGCGTTTCCACCAAACTAACTTGTTTCCCACCAGTGTTTCCACCAAACGTACTTGTTGTTGGCTAAAATGACATAAAATTTACTTTTTCGTTTCAGTTTTCATGTACCAAATAAAAATCTAAAGGTCAATGTGTTTCCATCGTATTTTCCACTCTACTGATGGTTTCGCTACAAAATCTGTTACGTTATAATAAACCCACTCTGATCTTGGCACGTGCCCCCTCTAGCCAACAGCTCACAGATACAATAGGGCTAGTCTACAGGAGGACGTTATGATGGATAAGAGACCGATTCTTTTTATTTGTCAAACGGCAGTCAAGCATCGATCATCGTGTCACCAGAGTAAGAACCTCAATATMTATTGGAAAGGAGCATCACCGTGACCTTTCACCCCCCTGTGAAGTTCATCATAATTTATTTAATCTGTAACCTAATAAACTGCACGGTTTCCCCGAGTCATACTGAGACGACCACACAACATATCATTGTGTGATTCCAAAGTTTTCTTATGATATGATATTTTTTATATCAATAATTGCGCAAAATGGCATTTCCTCCACCATTTCTCGCAAAATACATTTTACTGATACAAAAAGATCCCACCATGTTGAACGTGGTTATTGACAATGATCAATCAAGTACAACGGAAGGAGTGAAAACCCACAGACACTCATTCCTCGAGGACTGGAGTTTGACACATGATTTAGCCTCTGGGTTACCTACCCACAGCTGACATGGTGACGATGTTCTGGCCTACAGGGAAGTCCCGTCCGATCATCCCCCGGCAGCCAACCCTCTCAAACAAAGGTCTGTTGTCATTTACGTTGATGAGGCGCACTGTCACGTTGACCTCGTTCTCCCGCCGGTACGGAGAACCCCAGTCTGAGGCCCGGACGGAGAACATGTAGAGATCAGATGACGTCTCGTAGTCCAGCTCTCTAGCGGTCCTCAGCTGAGAGAAGATGAGAGGAGAGGAAACGAGGGGAGATGAGAAGAGGAGAGGAGGTGAGAAGAGGAATGGAGGGGAGGGGAGAAGAAGACAGGACAGGACAGGACAGGAGAGGAGAGGAGAGGAGAGGAGAGGAGAGGAGAGGAGAGGAGAGGAGAGGAGAAGAGGACAGGAGAGGAGAGGAGGACAGGAGAGGAGAGGAGGGGAGAAGAGAAGATGACAGGAGGAAAAGTGATAAGATGATATAAGATATGTGTGTCAATACTTTGCAGAATGTACTGTATACACACACAGCGAGGAACAACAACCCCCAACAGTCAACACTAAAGGTACCTCTCCTGAGTCCTGATCTATGGTGAAGGGTAGCGCCTGAAGTCCAGCGATGCTGTGGGTGATACAGCCGTTCTCCCCGTTGTCATCGTCCACCGCCGACACCACCGAGATCACCGTACCGACCGGCACGGTCTCTTCGATTGACACGTCGTACGCCGGCCTGGTGAACGTGGGCGTGTTGTCGTTAGCGTCCTCTACGGTGACCTGAGTTAAAGATGAGATGAGAAATGAACAGAAGATCAGATTTGTTTGTCAACACAGACACAATCAACAAAGACGACAACAACAAAGTATTACAAATCAGACATATTAAAATCACCTGGACCCTGGTTCTGAGTTTACTGCCCTGCTCCAACACCTCCAGCTCCACGACGTCCTGCGATAGGCTGGTCAGAGGGGTTGTCGTAGTGATGACCCCGGTCAGAGAGTTGATGAGGAAGTACGGTGAGGCAGAGAAGGGGCTGAAGCTGTAGTTGACGTTGGGAGGTTCTGGGGTGATCCGCACTTCCACTACGATGGTGCCAGGCGGCGCTATCTCACTCAGTCTCACCTGGTACAGCTGTTTATCAAACCTCACCTGGAAAATCAAGTTAAAATGTCTGCCAATTGTCTTGCTTTTATACCAAAGTGAAAAATTTTCGAGCTTATCTACTGGTATAAAATAGGAGCATCTTGTAATTAAAATGGCTTTGTTGTTATTATATTGTTATGGTATTGTTATGGTATTGTTATGGTATTGTTATGGTGTTATGGTGTTGTTATGGTGTTGTTATGGTGTTGTTATGGTATTGTTAGGGTGTTATGGTGTTGTTATGGTGTTGTTATGGTATTGTTATGGTATTGTTATGGTGTTGTTATGGTGTTGTTATGATGTTTTGATGGTGTTGTTATGGTATTGTTATGGTGTTGTTATGGTGTTGTTATGGTGTTTTGATGGTGTTGTTATGGTGTTGTTATTATATTGTTATGGTGTTGTTATTATATTGTTATGATATTGTCATGGTGTTGTTATGGTATTGTCATGGTGTTGTCATGGTGTTGTTATAATATTGTTATGATATTGTCATGGTATTGTCATGGTATTGCCACGGTGTTGTTATGGTGTTGTTATGGTGTTGTTATGGTATTTTTATGGTATTGTTATGGTACTGTTATGGTAMTGTCATGGTGTTGTCATGGTGTTGTTATGGTACTGTCATGGTGTTGTCATGGTGTTGTCATGGTGTTGTTATGATATTGTTATGGTGTTGTTGTGGTGTTGTTATGGTGTTGTTATGGTGTTGTTGTGGTGTTGTTATGGTATTGTCATGGTATTGTCATGGTGTTGTTATGTATTGTTATGGTGTTGTTATGGTAATGTTATTGTGTTGTTATGGTGTTGTTATGTATTGTTATGGTGTTATGATATTGTTATGGTGTTGTTATGGTGTTGTTATGGTGTTGTTATGGTGTTGTTATGGTGGTGTTATGATATTGTTATGGTATTGTTATGGCGTTGTTATGGTGTTGTTCACTAGAACAAAAACTTCAAAACTCAGACAATTTTTTTTTTAGAAACAAAAATACATGACACTGAACAGCAGAGAGAGGGAAAAATCTACAACAATGAAAATGAAATTGAATGAAGACACGACTGGCAAATGACTCACCTGGAGAGCCTGAGGTGTTCTAACTAACACCTGGACCACCTGAGTGTTGGAGAACAGAGGAGGGGTTCCTCTGTCTTTAGCCTGGAGGGTCAGGTTACAACCGTATGGAAACTTCCTCCAGTCCACGGGCTCTGACGTCTTCACCTAGAGATGGGAGGAGAAGAGGAGATTAGAAGAGATAAAAGAAGGGGAGGAAATGATAGGAGAGGAGAGGAGGAGAGGAGAGGAGAGGAGAGGAGAGGAGAGGAGAGGAGAGGAGAGTACTACCTTGTACTCGTTCCCAACCGGCGATCGGTCCACCTTAAACTGTTCCAGTGGGTCCCCCTCGACGATGGAGACCCACTCGATGTCCCCGCACACCCCCTCATCCTGGTCCTCCACCGTGACCACAGCAAACACAGGGTCTTGGTCCAACCACGATGGCACCAGGGCCACCATAGACAGCACCGGAGAAAACTCATTCACCCGTTCAACCGTCAGGACCACCTGGATATATTGATTTATTGATTGATTGATTTTTGGATAAAACGATCAAACAGTTAAAGACAAATGTTAAAGTACAAAGAAATCCGAGAGGATGAAACATTAAGGAAAATAGAATATAACTTTATTGTCCATTGAGTAGAATGGACAGTGAGTCTTATGTCTTTCCTAACACCTCCAGATACACACACACACACACACACAGTCAATGTGGAGGCTATGTACAGGGGGTACCGATACAGAGTCAATATGCGGGGGCACCGGTTAGTCGAGTAATTTGGTTAATATGTACATGTAGGTGGAGTTAAAGTGACTATGCATAGATAATATTGGGGTTGTTCCTCTGTCCTTCTCATTTTCGTTATAAATGGTGGTGTTCCTTTTTAATCATATAAATATGCTGTGCCTTTGTGTGACCTTTGTGTGACCTTTGTGACCTTGGTGTGACCTTTGTGTGACCTGGTGTAGGATCCAAAGGGTAGTTCTACTACGTATTTAGATCCACTGTGGTTTTACTAGCTTTAGTTGATATATTTTACTAATATAATAATATGCGCCATTTATCAGACGCTTTTATCCAAAGCGAGTTCCAGTCATACGGTCATGTATTTTCCGTATGGGTGTCCCAGCGGAATCAAACTCACAACCTTTGACCTGAAATGCATGACGTTTTTATTCTTTCTCACATGTTATTATTTATTTATAAATGGGTAGTTAATTAAAACTCATGTTAACCACTAATAATGCACACAGAGAGGGAGTCTACGCAACTTATTATGTGACTTGTTAAACACATTTTTACTCCTGAACTTATTTAGGCTCCTTACCTTAACAAAGAGGTTGAATACTTATTGACTCAAGACATTTCAGCTTTTACATTTTTTATTAATTTGTAAACATTTCTAAATGGGATTGGGTGTGTAGACCAGTGACACAACATCTCAATGTAGTCCATTTTAAATTCAGGCTAACACAACATCTCAATGTAAACCATTTTAAATTCAGGCTTTAACACAACATCTCAATGTAAACCATTTAAATTCAGGCTTTAACACAACATCTCAATGTAGTCCATTTTAAATTCAGCTTTAACACAACATCTCAATGTAATCCATTTTAAATATCAGGCTTTAACACAACATCTCAATGTAGTCCATTTTAAATTCAGGCTTTAACACAACATCTCAATGTAACCATTTTAAATTCAGGTTTAACACAACATCTCAATGTAGTCCATTTTAAATTCAGGCTTTAACACAACAAACTGTGGAAGAAGTCAGGTGGTGTGTGAATACTTTGTGAAGAACTCTGTATGTTTGGGAAGCACTTTGCACTGCATAGTACTGTACCAAATGTAAGTCGAGTTTGTAGCCTTGTCAGAGTCAGTGCGACCCATTGTAAGAGAAGTGCTGTATAGAATAAAGTTTGATGTGCCTTGTCAGAGTCAGAACGACCCATTGTAAGAGATGTGCTTTAGAGAATAAAGTTTGATGTGACTTGTCAGAGTCAGAACGACCCATTGTAAGAGATGTGCTTAGAGAATAAAGTTTGATGTGACTTGTCAGAGTCAGAACGACCCATTGTAAGAGAAGTGCTGTATAGAATAAAGTTTGATGTGCCTTGTCAGAGTCAGAACGACCATTGTAAGAGATGTGCTTTATAGAATAAAGTTTGATGTGCCTTGTCAGAGTCAGAACGACCCATTGTAAGAGATGTGCTGTATAGAATAACGTTTGGTTTGTCTCTTTATAGAATAACGTTTGATTTGTCTCCAGGGAGCGTGGGCGCTGTTCTCGGTGCATCCACTAGCGGGGTCGTGACCCTGACTGGCCAGCCAATACCGGGGCAGCGCATGGAGCTGGAGGTTCGAGCGGTGGACCGAGGGATAAAGCTCTACGGAACCAACGGGATCAGCAGCACCGCTAAGGTATCTCTATTTCCTGGTTCGTTCGACCAAAAGGACTAGAAGGTTAGAGAAGCGAGCCAGCAGCCTGAAGTTGCTAGTTCAAACCCCGGGTCGGGCAAACACAAAAATTGCTCTCCATCCAGGGGCACTGCTGCTGTGTGTGTGTGTGTGTGTGTGTGTGTGTGTGTGTGTGTGTGTGTGTGTGTGTGTGTGTGTGTGTGTGTGTGTGTGTGTGTGTGTGTGTGGTTGTGTGTTGTGTCGTGTG
>NW_019946503.1:21594-26594 GCF_002910315.2 Salvelinus sp. IW2-2015
TTACATTGAGATGTTGTGTTAAAGCCTGAATTTAAAATGGACTACATTGAGATGTTGTGTCACTGGTCTACACACCCAATACCCCATTTAGAAATGTTTACAAATTAATAAAAAATGTAAAAGCTGAAATGTCTTGAGTCAATAAGTATTCAACCTCTTTGTTAAGGTAAGGAGCCTAAATAAGTTCAGGAGTAAAAATGTGTTTAACAAGTCACATAATAAGTTGCGTAAGACTCCCTCTCTGTGTGCATTATTAGTGGTTAACATGAGTTTTAATTAACTACCCCATTTATAAATAAATAATAACATGTGAGAAAGAATAAAAACGTCATGCATTTCCAGGTCAAAGGTTGTGAGTTTGATTCCCGCTGGGGACACCCATACGGAAAATACATGACCGTATGACTGGAAGACGCTTTGGATAAAAGCGTCTGATAAATGACGCATATTATTATATTAGTAAAATATATCAACTAAAGCTAGTAAAACAACAGTGGATCTAAATACGTAGTAGAACTATCCTTTGGATCCTACACAAAGGTCACACAAAGGTCACACCAAGGTCACACAAAGGTCACACCAAGGTCACACAAAGGTCACACAAAGGTCACACAAAGGTCACACAAAGGTCACACAAAGGTCACACAAAGGTCACAGCATAATTTACATGATTAAAAAGGAACACCACCAATTTATAACCAAAATGAGAAGGACAGAGGAACAACCCCAATATTATCTATGCATAGTCACTTTAACTCCACCTACATGTACATATTAACCAAATTACCTCGACTAACCGGTGCCCCCGCATATTGACTCTGTATTATTCTGGGTAACCCTGTACATAGCGCTCCACTTTGACTCGTGTACCGGGTCCCCTTGTATTAGCGTCCACATTAGACTCTGTTACCGGTACCCATGTATATAGCACTCGCAACATTGACTCGTGTACCGGTACCCCCTGTATTTAGGCCTCCACATTTTTGGACTTCGTGTCCGGTACCCCTGATATAGCCTCCACATTGACTCTTTGTAGCGGTACCCCTGTATATAGGCCTCCACATTTGGACTCTGTACCGGGTACCCCTGTATATATAGCCTCACGATTGACTGCTGTATCGTATTACCCCTGTATATAGCTCCAACATTGGACTCTGTTCGGTACCCCTGGATATAGCCCCACATTGACTCTGTTGGTACCCCCTGTATATAGCCTCCCACAATGACTCTGTACCGGTACCCCCTGTATATAGCTCCACATTGGACTCTGTATCGGTACCCCCTGTATATAGGGCACTCCAATTGACTCTTGTACCGGTACCCCCTGTATATTAGGGCCTCCCACATTGACTCTGTACCGTCAACACCCTGTATATAGCTGCCACATTATCTGTTTTCGCGTACCCCCTGTTATGCCTCCACATGACTCGGTTTCGGTTACCCCTGTATATAGCCTCCAACTTACTCTGTGACCGGTACCCCCTGTTATAGCCTCCACATTGACTCCGTTAACTGGGTACCCCCTGTACTATAGCCTCCACATGGGGCTCTGTACCGTATTAACACCCTCTATATAGCCTCCAATTGACTTCTGTACCGTTAACACCCTGTAATATAGCCTCCACATTGGACTCTGTACCGGGTACCCCCTGTATATAGCCTCACATGCTCTGTACCGGTACCTTTCCTGTATATAGCCTCCACATTGACTCGTGTACCGTAACACCCTGTATATTTAGCCTCCACATTGACTCTGTACCGGTGACCCCTGTATATTAGCCTCCACATGGATTCTTTACAGGTACCTCCTGTATATGAGCCTCGCACATTGACTCTGTACCGTAACACCCCTGTATATAGCTCCACATTGCTCTGTACCGTAACACGCCTGTATATAGCCTCCACCATTGCTCGTGTACCGTACACCCTGTATATAGCCTGCCAGCATTGACTCTGTATCGGTGACCCCCTGTATTAGCCTCATATTTGGACTCCGTTTACGGGTACCCCGTGTATATAGCCTCCACATTGACTCTTGTACCGGTACCTCCATGTATATAGCCGTCCACATTGACTCTGTGACCGTAACACCCTGTATATGCCCTCCACATTGACCCTTGTACCGTAAACACCCTGTATATAGCTCCGACATTGACTCGTGTATCCGGTACCCCCTATATATAGCCTCCATATTGCCTCTGTACCAGGTAACCCCCTCTGTATATGCCTCCATATTGACCTCTGTACATAACACCCTGTAGAATAGGCCTACCATATTGACTCTGTACCGGTACCCCTGTTTAGCCTCCACATTGATCTGTACCGGTACCATCCTGGTATATAGCCTCCACATTGACTCGTGCTACCGTAACACCCTGCTATATGCCTCACATTGACTCTGTTACCGGTACCCTGTTATATAGCCTCCACATTGACTCTGTATCGTACCCCCTTGTATATAGCGCTCCATTGACTCTTGTACTGGTACCCCTTGTATAGTAGCCTCAACATTGACTCTGTATCTTGTACCCCCTGTATATAGCCTCCACATTTGACTCTGTTCGGTTACCCGTGTATATAGCTCCATTTGACCTCTGCTACGGGTACCCCCAGTGTAATATAGCCTCCACATATGATCTGGTACCGTAACACCCTGTATATTAGCCTCCACATTGATCCTTGTATCGGTACCCCCTGTATATAGCCGTCCACATTGACTCCTGTACCGGTACCTCCTGTATATAGGCTCCACATTTGACTCTGTTACCGTAACACCCTGTATATAGCCCTCCCATTGACTTCTGGTACCGTAACCCCTGTATATAGCCTTCCACATTGGACTTCTGGTATCGGTACCCCCTTGTTATAGCCTCCATATTGACTTCCATGTACCGGTACCCCTGTATATAAGCACTCCTATTGCTCTGCTACCATAACACCCTGTATATAGCCTCGCACATTGACTCGTGTATCGGTCCCCTGTATTATAGCCTCCACATTGACTCTGTACCGTAACACCCTGTATATAGCTCCATTTGGAACTCGTTGTACCGTGAACACCCTGTTATTAGCCTCCATATTAGACTCGTTGTATCGGTTGACCCCCTGTATTATAGCTCCATATTGACTCTGTTACCGATAAAACACCCTGTATTAGCCTCCACTATTGGTACTCTGTAGCGGTTACCCCTGTATATAGACTCCACATTGATCGCTGTCCGGTCCCCCTGTATATAGCCTCCACATTGGACTTTGTATCGGTACCCCCTGTATATACCCTCCATATTGACTTGTACCGTAATAACCCTGTTATTATGAAGCCTGCCATATGACTCGGTATCGGTTACCCCCTGCTATTGCCTCCACATTGGACTCTGTACCGTAACCCCTGTATATTGCCTCCATATTGACTCTGCGACCGTAACACCCTGTATTAGCCTCCATATTGCGAACTTCTTGTGCGGTACCCCTGTTATAAGCCTCCACATTGACTCTGTACCGGTTACCCCCTGTATATAAGCCTGCCATATTGACTCGTACCGTAACACCCTGTATAATAGACCTCCACATTGACTGCTGTATCGGTAACCCCCTGTATATAGCCTCCATATTGACTCTTACCGTAACACCCTGTAGTATAGCCTCACCATTGACTCTGTATGCGGTACCCCCTGTAGTATGCCTCCACATGACTCTGTATCGGTACCCCCTGTAATATAAGCCTCTATTGACTCTGTACCGTAACACCTGTAATATGTAGCCTCCAAATTGACTCGGTGTATCGGTCCCCTGTATATAGCGTCCATATTGACTCGTGTACCGTAACACCCATGTATATAGCTCCTATTGACTCTGTAGCGGGTACCCCTTGTATTAGCTCCACATTGATCTGTACGGTACCCCCTGTATTAGCTCCACATTTTGGCTTTTGTTCCGGGTACCCCCTGTATCATAGTCCTCCACATTGACTCTGTTACCGGTACCCCGTTATTAGCCTCCACATTGGACTTGTGTACCGGTACACCCGTGTGATATAGCCTGCACATTGGACTCTTGTATCGTAGACACCCTGTTATAGCCTCACATTGGACTCTCTATCTACACCCTGTATATAGCTCCACATTGCTCGGTACCGGGTACCCCCTGTATAATAGCCTCACGTTTGCACTGCTTGTTCGTTAACAACCCTGTATATATTCCTCCACATTGATCGTATCGGTTACCCCTGTATATAGATCTCCACATTGGCTCTTGTACGTAACACCTGCGTATTAGCCTCCACATTGACTCTGTACGTAACCCTGTATATAACCTTCCACAGTTGACCTGTACCGTAACACCCTGTATTAGCCTCACATTGACTCTTTACCGTAACCACCCTGTATATAGCTCCACACTGACTCTGTACCGGTACCCCCTGTATATAGCCATCCATATTGACTCTGTGACCCGTAAACACTCTGTAGTATGCCTCATATTGATCTATGTATGGTACCCCTGTATATGCCTCATATTGACGCATGTACCGTAACACCCTGTATATAGGCCTCATTATTGGACTCGTGTAGGGTACCCCCCTGTATATAGCTCAAATTGACTCCTGTACCGGTACCCCGGTATATGCCTCCCACATTGACTCTGTACCGGTCCCCCTGATATAGCCTCCACATTGAACTCTGTACCGTAACACCCGTGTATATTAGCTCACATTGACTCCTGTACCGTAGAACACCCTGTGAATGGCCCATATTGACTCTGTACGTAACACCCTGTATGTAGCCTCCACATTGACTCTTGTACCGTACCCCCCTGTATATATCCTCCATCCACATGACTCTGTCCGTAACAGCCCCTGTATATAGCCTCCACATTGATCTGTATCGGGTACCCCCTGTTATAGCCTCCACATTGCTCTGTACCGGTACGCCTGTACGTATAGCCTCCCATTGACTCTGTTACGTAACACCCGTGTATATAGTCTCCACATTGACTCGGTGTAC
>NW_019946504.1:0-10028 GCF_002910315.2 Salvelinus sp. IW2-2015
GCCTCATTGACAAAATCCGAAGTATCCTTTAATGGTTATATAAC
Organism: Salvelinus sp. IW2-2015; assembly: GCF_002910315.2. Classification (NCBI taxonomy): domain Eukaryota; kingdom Metazoa; phylum Chordata; class Actinopteri; order Salmoniformes; family Salmonidae; genus Salvelinus; species Salvelinus sp. IW2-2015. The sequence goes on from NW_019946504.1 coordinate 45, forward strand.
GTTGTAATAATGTTATATATACTAACAGTATGGTGTTAATGGTTATATAACGTTGTAGTAGGGGTGTATCTAACAGTATGGTGTTAATGGTTATATACGTTGTAGTAGGGGTGTTAATGGTTATATAACGTTGTAGAAGGGGTGTTATACTAACAGTGTGGTGTTAAATGGTTATATAACGTTGTAGTAGTGGTGTTAATGGTTATATAATGTTGTAGTAGGGGTGTTATACTAACAGTATAGTGTTAATGGTTATATAACGTTGTAGTAGGGGTGTTAATGGTTATATAACGTTGTAGTAGTGGTGTTAATGGTTATATAATGTTGTAGTAGGGGTGTTATACTAACAGTATGGTGTTAATGGTTTATATTTTGTAGTAGGGGTGTTAATGGTTATATAGCGTTGTAGTAGGGGTGTTAATGGTTATACAATGTTGTAGTAGGGGTGTTATACTAAGTAATGGTGTTAATGGTTATATAAGTGTGTAAGTAGGGTGTAATGGTTTATAACGTTGTGCGTAGTGTGTTAATGGTTATATAATGTTGTAGTAGGGGTGTTATACTAACAGTATGGTGTTAATGGTTATATAACGTTTGTAGTAGGGGTGTTAATGGTTATATAACGTTGTAGTAGTGGTGTAATGGTTATATAACGTTGTAGTAGTGGTGTTATACTAACAGTATGGTGTTAATGGTTATATAAGTTGTATAGTGGTGTTAATGGTTATAATATGTTGTAGTAGTGGTGTTATACTAACAGTATGGTGTTGATAGTTATATAACGTTGTAGTAGGTGTATATGTTATATAATGTTGTAGTAGGGGTGTTGATGGTTATATAACGTTGCAGTGGTTTTGAGAACTCAGACCGTCACATCAGCAACGTGTCTCTGGATGTACTGCCTGTGAAGGGTCCTCAAGGCCAGCGTTACCCAGGACAGAGGCCTCTGGGACGGGACAGATCCAGGGGACCACAGGGACTCCTGGAGCCTCAGGCCTGACAGCTGGTCCTCACTCTCCCACTATCAGTCAGTATTATCATCTCACTGTTTGACTAACTCTGCTCTTTGTAGCCTGAGGTCTCTCAGGACAGAAAACATTGCCTCTCCAGATTTTCTGTTCATAAAAGGTTTTTGTATTTTTTTAATAGAATATAATGAAGCCTTTCTTTGGTTTATAATGTGTGTTGTCCAGACGGAGCCTCCAACACCAGACATGTCCTGATCCAGAACCACTCATCAACCAGAGAACTGAGCTTTGAGTTGTCCTGGCCAGCCCACTGTCTCACAGTTACCCCTCAACATGGAGTCATAGAACCACAGTATGTACACACACACAGCTTTGTTTTGTCCGGCCCGGCAAACTGTTACCCTCAACGTGGCCTTCTAGTAGAACCGCAGTAGGAAGCCCCATACGGTAACCGGTACACCCCAACGTGGCCTTCTAGATAGAACCGCAGTAAGAAGCCTCGGGCGGTAACCGGTACACCTCAACGTGGCCTTCTGGATAGAACCGCAGTAAGAAGCCTCGGGGCGTAACCGGTACACTCAACGTGGCCTTCTAGATAGAACGCAGTAGGAAGCATCGGCGGTAACCGGTACACCTCAACGTGGCCTTCTAGATAGAACGCAGGTAAGGCATTTACAGTGCCTTACAGCCTGATTTTAAAATGTACAAAATGTAGATTTTTGTCACTGGCCTTCACACAACACCCCATAATGTCAAAGAGATGTTTAGACATTTTAACACATTAAAAATAAAAAGCTGAAAWGTCTTGAGTCAATAAGTATTCAACCCCTTTGTTATGGTAAGGAGCCTAAATAAGTTCAGGAGTCAAAATGTGCATAACAAGTCACATAATAARTTGTATGGACTCACTGTGTGGAACAATGCTGTTTAACATGACTGTTGAATGACTACCTCATCTCTGCAAACCACACATACATTTATTTGTAAGGTCCCTCAGTCGAGCAGTGAAAAACAGATTCAACCACAAAGGGATGTTTTCCAATGTCTCGCAAACGGCACCTATTGGTAGATGGGTAAAAAAAAAAATGTAAAAAGCAGATATTGAATATCCCTTTGAGCACGGTGAAGTTATTAATTACACTTTGGATGGTGTATCAATACACCCAGTCACGACAAAGATACAGGCGTCATTCCTAACTCAGTTGCCGGTGAAGAAGGAAACCGCTCAGGGATTTTTCCAATGTTGACTTTAAAACAGGTAGAGAGTTTAATGGCTGTGATAGGAGAACACTGAGGATGGATCAACAACATTGTAGTTACTCCACAATACTAACCTAATTGACCGTGTGAGAAGGTAGCTGCAAAACATGCATCCTGTTTGCAACAAGGCGCTAAAGACAAATTGCTAAAAAAAAATGTGGCAAAGCAATTAACTTTTAGTCCTGAATACAAAGTGTTGTTTGGGGTATATTCAACACAACACTGAGTACCACTTCATATTTTCAAGCATCGTGGTGGCTGCATCATGTTATGGGTCTGCTTGTCATTGTTAAGGACTGGGGAGTTGTTTAGGATAATGGAGCTAATCACAGGCAAAATCCTAGAGGAAAACCTGGTTCAGTCTGCTTTCCACCAGACAGTTTTTAAGAGGACAACATGTGTTGAAAAGGGGTGTGAATTCTTTCTGAAGGCCTAGTATCTACCCCAGTCAGATGAACTCGTGGTTAACATGTTTATGTATCTGTGTCCAGTATGGAGCCAATGCTAACTAGCGCTAGCGCAACGACAGGAAGTCTATGGGTATTTGCTAGCATGTTACCAGATACCCATAGACTTCCAGTCTTGCGCTAGCGCTAGTTAGCAAATTCCTTCAAACCGATCGCAGAAACAAAAATGGTACAAATGTATCCATAAGTTAATCTGACTCTGGGGAAGTAAATAAAGAGCCTCATTGACAAAATCCCAAAGTATCCCTTTATCATACTGTTAGTATACCTTAAGTAACAGAATGTGTTTGGAGGACCAGGATCAGAGTTGTTACAGACATGATGGGCCGGTTCCTCAGACACAGATAAGTGTAGTCCTGGACTAAAAACTTTTTCAAATGTAGATTCTCCTTTCAGCAATGTTCTAGTCTCGACTCACTAGGCTTTATCAGTGTCTGGGGAAAGCCTCAATGACTGCATTTACTCAGGTGCCCAATTATTGTCAAAAGATCAGATTTGGGCTGCCTGTGTAAACACAGCCCGTGTGTCTAAGCAGAGAAACACTCCAGGAACAAATAAGAAGGTGTTAAATGAAAAAAATTCATATGATTATGTTCTTCCTAAGGTATGATATCCCCCCCGCCCCCGTCCCAGTACCTGTCACCTCCAGCCTCTCCTGGTGACAGCTAGGGGGGGCTGGACATAGAGGTCAGTCCTTCCAGAGTCCAAGTCTCTGTGCTGCCCAGCACTGACAACACCACCTTACTCAGCGTTCCATAGAACAACTGGGCCTGGTGGGCTCTGGGCAGGTCGTAGGCTGAGACAACAGCAGGGGAAATCAGCTAAACACAGAACAACTGGCCTGGTTGGGCTCTGGGCAGAGTCGTAGCTGGAACAACAGCAGGGGAATCATGAGCTAAACACAGAACAACTGGGCCTGTTGGGTCTGGGGCAGGTCGTAGGCTGGAGACAACACAGAACAACGGCTGGTTGGGCTCTGGGCAGTCGTAGGCTGGAGACAACAGCAGGGGAAATCATGAGCTAAACACAGACAACTGGCCTGGTTGGGGCTCTGGGCAGCGGTAGGCTGGAGACAACACAGAACAACTGGCCTGTTTGGCTCTGGGGCAGGGTCGTAGGCTGAGCAACAGCAGGGGGAATCATGAGCTAACACAGAACACTGGGCCTGGTTGGGCGCTTGGGCAGGTGTAGGCTTGAGACAACAGCAGGGGAAATCATGAGCTAAACACAGAACAACTGGGCCTGGTTGGGGCTCTGGGGCAGGTCGTAGGCTGGAGACACAGCAGGGAAATCATGAGCTAAACACAGAACAACTGGGCCTGTTGGCTCTGGGGCAGGTCGTAGGCTGGAGACAACACAGAAAACTGGCCGTTGGGGCTCTGGGCAGCGTCGTAGCTGGAGACAACAGCAGGGGAAATCATGAGCTAAACACAGACAAACTGGGCTGGTTGGGCTCTGGGGCAGGTCTGTAGGCTGGAACAAACCGAACAAAATGGCCTGGTTGGGCTCTGGGCAGGTCGTAGAGCTGGAGACAACAGCAGGGGAATCATGAGCTAAACAAACAACTGGGCCTGTTGGGGCTCTGGGGCTAGGTTCGTAGGGGCTGAGACAACACAGAACAACTGGCCTGGTTGGGGCCTCTGGCAGGTCGTTGGCTGAGACAACAGCAGGGGAAATCATGAGCTAAAACACAGAACAAACTGGGCCTGGTTGGGGCTTCGGGCAGGTCGTAGGCTGGAGACAACAGCAGGGAAATCATGAGCTAAACACAGAACAACTGGGCCTGTTGGGCTCTGGGGCAGGTCGTAGGCTGGAGACAACAGCAGGGAATCATGAGACTAAACCAAGTGTCAAGCCAACAATACATTACAGCATAGCATATATATTCATGTTTCACACACACACACTTAACTACTTTATAATACATTTATTATCAAGTACACTACAAGTTACTACTGATGAACATGTCCTATACATCGTAGTATACACATACACATATAAATAATATATATACACCACAACCTATCTACATACACACATATATATATACATACACTATATCTAGTCGATTTACTACATACCAAATACATACAATATATATATATGCAATACTACAACTACGACACATAGCCATCTTTATCTATCATAATACCACATGATATGCTAATAATTAATGTTGTCAGTGAAGCCCTCGACAATATAATATATAACATACACCATTATAGTAGCAAAGTAACCATTAGCCATCATTCACAAATATATGTATCCACAGACAACACATTACACTATCTATCTATAGAACATAATATATAATAAATATATACACAACCATATAGTTGATGTCAGAAGTTACATACACATTAGCCAAAATACATTTAAACTCATTTTTTCACAATCCTGACATTTAATCTAGTAAAAAATTCCCAGTCTTAGGTCAGTGTAGGATCACCACTTATTTTATCACCACTTTTTAAGTCCAAATAATAATAGAGAGAATGATTATTTCAGCTTTTATTTCTTTTCATCACATTCCCAGTGTGTCAGATGCTTACAATACTCAATTAGTATTTGGTAGCATTGCCTTTTAAATTGTTTAACTTGGGTCAAACGTTTCGGGTAGCCTTCCACAAGCTTCCCACAATAAGTTGGTGAATTTTGGCCCATTCTTCCTGACAGAGCTGGTGTAACTGAGCTCAGGTTTGTATAGGCTCCTTGCCGACACCCCTCGCTTTTTCAGTTCTGCCCACAAAATGGGCTTGAGTCAGGGCTTGTGACGCACTCCAAAACCTTGACTTTGTTGTTCTTAAGCCATTTTGCACAACTTTGGAAGTATCTTAGGTCATTGTCCATTTGAAGACCCATTTGCGACCAACTTAACTTCCTGGACTGAGGTTTGAGATGTTGCTTAATATATCCACATCATTTTTCTGCACACTCATGATGCCATCTATTTGTGAGTGCACCCAGTTCCTGCAGCAAAGCACCCCCACAACATATGCTGCCCCCCCGTGCTTCACGGTTGGAGTGTTCTTCGGCTTGCAAGCCCCCCTTCTCTAACGATTATCATTTAGGGCTTAAACAGTTTCATTTTTGTTTCCTCCTTGCCAGAGGGCATTTCTACAAAAAGTACGACTTTGTCCTCATGGCAGTTGCAAACGTATCCGGCTTTTTTTATCGTTTTGATGCAGTGGCTATTTCCTGCTTGAGCTTTCAGGTTAGTCGATATAGAACTCGTTTTTACTGTGGATATAGATATCGTACCGGTTTCCTCCAGCATCTTCAACAAGATCCTTTGCTGTGTTCTGGGATTGATCAAGCACTTTTCGCACCAAGTACGTTCATCTCTAGAGACAGAAGCGTCTCCTTACTGAGTGGTATGAGGTGCGTGGCCCATGGGTTACTATACTTGCTGTACCATTGTTTGTCACAGATGAATGGTTACCTTCAGGCTTTGGACATTGATCCCAAGGATGAATCAGACTTGTGGAGGTCTACAATTGTTTTAGTCTCTTGCAAGATTTCTTTTGATTTTCCATGATGTCAACAAAGAGGCACTGAGTTTTTGAAGGTAGGCCTTGAAATAACTCCACAGTTACACCTTCATGACTCGAAATGATGGTAAATTATCAAATTATTGTTAATTATCAGAAGCTTTCTAAAAGCCCATGGACATATTTTCTGGAATTTTCCAGCTGTTAAAAGGCACAGTCACTGTGAGTGTATGTGAACTTCTGACCCACTGGAATTGTGATACAGGTGAATTATAAGTGAAATTATATCTGTCTGTAACAATGGACAAATTACTTGTCTCATTCCCAAAGTAGATGTCTGACCAACTTGCAAAAACTACAGTTTAGTTAAAGAAATTTGGATGTGTTTAAAAACGAATTTAATGACTCAACCTAAGAGTCTGTTAAACTTTTGCCTTCACACTGTATGTATGTATGTATGTATGTATGTATTTTGGTACTGTCATGTATCGTATTATGTATATTTGTATGTATGTATGTATGTATAAATATTGAGTATCTTTAATGTTTGTGCTTTTCCTAAAACCACCTCACTTGGTTCATAGTGATAAATGATCGTCAACTGTACAAGCAATTTGGCAGTACGCCAAACATTGTTTTGAGAACCTGAATAGGGGTAATCTCAGTTTTTACGCGTCTCCAGCTTGAGAAGAATGCTCGTGAGCTAATGTGTTCAGTCACGAGAACCAAAAGTTAATGATGAATTTATTATGAATAATGATTAAATCATGCAAAATATACTTGTCCTGGAACACAGTATAAAAAAACTAAACGGGACGACACCGGCAGAGCTCCGACCACCGCACTATTGGTGCATTTGAGTTTGGAACTTTCCAGCTCTGCTGGTAAAGAATGATTCATGTAAGATTGACTTCAGGAGTCCGCCCTGGGTGAAATTCCACATAAACATTTTAGAATGACTGAAACAGCTGTAACAAGTTGTTCACCAGAGTAGGACATCCTCACTTGGAACCCTGGTGTATAGAAACAGGGTCCTCCAACAGCTTGATCTACAGAAACTTACAGACCACCTCCGAAGTAGCTCGCCAAACAATTCATGACCGCAAAATGTCACTAACAAATCTCGCAATCTACAGAACACCGCAAGCCCCACTCCTATCTAATCAAAGAAACACTTGACATTATCCCACCTGCATTAGAAAGACCCAATGACCCTTTACCCTCCAAACCTGCCTCCTCCCGGGAACTCTCGTGAGTTGAGTCCTTTCAGCAGGACTGTTCTCTGACAGAATCTTTCCTGCCTGCCCCCCCCCCCTAAAGCTGACAGCAGAACCAGGGGACAGCGAGATAGAGATGGAGCGAGTGGTGAAATGGAGTCTCCTGAAAGTGTGTAAATCAAACTGAGGGCCTTGCCGAGAACCAGAAACAGACAGTAAGCTGGATCTAACGGTTCTGTCTGACACCTGAACACTCTTCAAACCTCTTTGATGCTACTGTTGTCCAGTCCACCTGGCGTGCCTGCTGCTCCAGTTTCAACTGTTCTGCCGTGCGGCTGTGGAACCTGCCCTGTTCACCGACGCTGCTTCCCGTCCCAGACCTTGCTGTTTCAAACTCTCTAGAGACAGCAGGACGGTTAGAACTACTCTCAATGATCAGCTAGTGAAAAGCCAACTGACATACTGCTCTGAGGTGCTGACTGTCTGCACCTCGATCAACACTGTGATTATTATTATTTGCCCATGCTGGTCATTTATGAACATTTGAACATCTCGGCCATGTTCTGTTTAATCTCCCACCCGGCACAGGCCAGAAGAGGCGGCCACCCCTCATAGCCTGGTTCCTCTAGTTTTTCCAAGGTTCTTGCCTTTCTAGGAAGTTTTCCTTAGCCACGTCGCTTCTACACGCTGCATTGCTTTGCTGTTTGGGGTTTTAGGGCTGGGTTCTGTACAGCACTTTGAGATATTACTGATGTAAGAAAGGGCTTAATATAATACAATTGTATATATTGCTTCACAAGATGCTGTTTTAAAAAGGTTATGACAGATTAGCCCATGTAAGAAAAAGAGGACATGTCACTCAACCTCCTGAACTGTTGTCGTGAGACCTCGCTCTCCACAAAGAGACAGACTGTGGCCAGGACGATCGTCAGACTGACACACGAGTTTGCTCATCTCTGGGTCACCTTCATCAGCACCAGTTGATCACCTGGAAAAGAGAACGCAGGTAGAACTCCACAGTTAACAGCAGGTAAGTTAGACTCCAAGACCATCCTAGAAGGTTACCAGGTCCAGCCTAGGAAGGTTACCAGGCAGGAGGTGTTAGACTCCAGACCAGCCTAGGGATAGTGTACCAGGCCGTGCCTAGGGAGGTTACCAGCCGCCTAGGGAAGGTTACCAGGCCGGCCTACGGAAGGTTACCAGGCGGCCTCGGAAGTTACAGGCCGGCTACGGGAAGGTTACAGGCCGGCCTAGAAGGTTACCAGTCCGGCCTAGGAAGGTTACCAGCTTCGGCTGGGAAGGTTCCAGTCCAGCCCTAGGGAAGGTTACCAGGCCAGCCTTAGGGAAGTTACCAGCCAGCTAGCGAAGGTACCAAGTCAGTTCAAACCAACTTGTAATGATAAACATCTCTCCATTCCCAGACAGAAGTCCAGTTCAAACCAGAACTCCTTTCTGACCACATGCAAAACAAGTCCGTGACTACCTCCTGTGTCTCTCCTTCAGGCAGAACTGAGACGGAGAGAGGCTGATACAGAGGTCCATGACAGAGCGGTGTGGTAGGTATCAGAGCTAGGGGAAAAGCCTTAATGAAGAGCCCTGACCGTGCGTTTCTCACACACGACACACAGCTTGGAGACCTGCCTGCTGCCACACCATTAGCATAGCCACGTAGCCGTCTGATGTTCCTGTGGTCTTCGCAGAATAATGTTGCTGGTCCCCCATAGCCTGATAGGGGATCCTGGGGGGCGAGAGAGACAGGAGGGCAGATTGTACCTATTCACTCTATTAAGATGTGGAGCATTATAGCCAGAGCTACATAACACCCATACGTCGTCAGAACCTCTACTCACAACCATACCAATCCTCAGACTCATACCCATAGTCGTCCAGACATAACCATCTACAACCAAACAAACGTCGCCAGACTCATACACCATACGCCAGACCATAACCATACCGTCAAGACTCATAACCAAACGTCCGTCAGATCATAACCCAAACGTCTCCAGACTCATACCCATACTTCCGCGTCAGACTCATCCCATACGTCCGCCAACAGACTCATACCCATACGTCGCCACAGACTCATAACACCATACGTCGCCAGACTCATAACCCGACTCATAACTAGCGTGCACATATCCATCCAGACTAACCATACGTCGCCGTCAACCTCATACCCATGTCGCGTCAGACTCATACCCATACGTCGTCAGAGCCCATACCCACACGTCCCGTCAGATCTCATACCACACGTCCGCCAGACTCATAACACACGTCCGCCGCCAGACTCACTAACCCACACTCGCCGCAGCTCTTAACCCCACACGTCGCGGCCAGACTCATAACCAACGCGCCGCCAGACTCATACCACACTCCCACGTCACAACCGCCGCCAGACTTCATAACCGACGTCGCCGACAGCTTATACCTACGTCGCCAGCTACCCATACGTCCCGAACTAAACCATACGTCGCCGCAGACTCATAACCCATACGTCGCTCACACGACCATAGACCCAACTGCCGCAGACTCATAACCACACCGTCGTCGCCAGACTTCATAACCCAATCTCGTCCGG
>NW_019946504.1:10733-15594 GCF_002910315.2 Salvelinus sp. IW2-2015
ACAAAGGGGGACAGAACACCTGGTTATACCCTGGGAGAGAAGGGACACAAAGGGGGACAGAACACCTGGTTATACCCTGGGAGAGAAGGGACACAGAGGGGGGGGGACAGAACACATCAGTGGACAAACCAGAGTTACTACAGTTGTTGACACTAAAACTTTGTGACAAACTATCGCTAGAAGACGCTGGAGCCCTGTGGAGGCATTCTATTGGTCTGCCAATACCACAGCATGAACAATTTAGAGCCCACAGCTGCACCATGGGGAAGCACTACCATAAATGGACATGTGAGGTGAAAAGGACAATCTGTACGAAGGTTGAAAAATACCGGTAAACATTCAAAACATTCCCAGGTTTTCCTGAAATCCTAGTAGGAGGATTCCCGAATGTGCTTCTTATTCCATTATGATTCTAGGAATCTTCTAACCGCGATTTCTAGAAAACCTAGGATTTTTTGGGAAAGTTAGCAGACTATAACCAACCCTAATCTGTACCTTACCTTTGGGCAGGTTGTTAATATCGAAGGTACTCCTGACTGGGTAGCAGGATTGTCCGTTGCCGCCACACTGCAGACAGGGGTCCTCCTGCTGAGGGGATTCCAGCATGTTGTCACAGCCCAGACGCTACAGGAGGGGGAAGCGGGGCAGAGAGAAGGAGAGAGACAAGGATATGGGTTAGATGGATGAAAGGGGGAAAAAAACTAAAAAGCACACACCCTGAAAGTAGGGTGGTCAGAGAACAGAGAAACAGATCTCTTTAGTGGGACGGAGTTTTTTTTTTACAGTGCACGTCCATCTTTAGTGGGACGGAGGGGTATTACAGTGCACGTCCATCTTTAGTGGGACTGAGGGGGTATTACAGTGCACGTCCACCTTTAGTGGGACGGAGGGGGTTTACAGTGCACGTCCATCTTTAGTGGGACGGAGGGGGTTTACAGTGCACGTCCATCTTTAGTGGGACGGAGGGGAGCAGGGTTCCCTATCTGGCAGCCCACCTGCTCTTATTACAGCAGGGTTCCCTATCTGGCAGCCCACCTGCTCGTATTACAGCAGGGTTCCCTATCTGGCAGCCCACCTGCTCTTATTACAGCAGGGTTCCCTATCTGGCAGCCCACCTGCTCTTATTACAGCAGGGTTCCTGTGGAGCTCCAACCTGCTCTTATTACAGGCAGGGTTCCCTATCTGGCAGCCCACCTGCTCTTATTATACAGCAGGGTTCCTATCTGGCAGCCCACTGCTCTTATTACAGCAGGGTTCCTATCTGGCAGCCCACCTGCTCTTATTACAGCAGGGTTCCTATCTGGCAGCCACCTGCTCTTATTAAAGCAGGGTTCCTTATCTGGCAGCCCACCTGCTCTTATTACAGAGGTTCCCTATCTGGCAGCCCACCTGCTCTTATTACAGCAGGGTTCCCTATCTGGCAGCCCACCTGCTCTTATTCACCAGGGTTCCTATCTGGCAGCCCACCCGCTCTTATTACAGCAGGGTACCCTAGTCTGAGCCCTGGCGCCACCTGCTCTTAATTACAGCAGGGTTCCCTATCTGGCAGCCCACCTGCTCTTATTACAGCAGGGTTCCTATCTGGCAGCCCACCTGCTCTTATTTGGCTCCCGAGTTATGTGAGCAAAATATTTTTTTTAATTCTTTTTTATTTTTTCTTTATTGATTAAACCGAAGTAATTCCTGAAACTGAAGTCATAGTGAAACGGTTTTTTTTTAACAATCTTTCTGTCTGTTGATCAATTCCATTCACAGTCCCTTTCAATAATCACAATGCACTTCAGTTATTAGGCTTAAGTTTGAAATAAAAGAAAAAAAGAAAATGAAGAAAAAAGATAGGATAGAGTTCCAGTAGGGTAGGAGGAGGGAAGAGGGCGGAATAGAGGCGAAGAAGGGGGGGGAACAGGGGAGGGGAAGAGAGGGAGGGAGGAGGAAAAAGAAAGAATATATAAACGGGAGAGGGAAGAAAAGAGCAAAAATAGAGAGAAAAGTATAGAGGGGAGGGGGGGGGTACCGAGGCGGAGGGGGCGGGAGTGCGTGTGGGGGGGGTGCGGGCTGGGAAGGTGTGGGGGGCGGGGGGGGGTGGGGCGGGGGGCGGGAGTCGGGGTAGGAAAAAAAAAAAGAAGGATGAGGAAGCCAAGGATTGTGACACCAGTAGAAATTTTCAGCTCTGCTTTCTTCAGGGTTTTCGCACCTGTGCCGCAGCGGCTGCTCTGCAGTTCAGAGACGGCTGCTCTGGCACGTTCAGAGACGGCTGCTTGGCACGTTCAGAGACGGGCTGCTGCTGGCACGTCGAGACGGCTGCTCTGGCCGGCGTTCAGAAGACGGCTGCTCTGGCGCGTTCAGGAACGGCTGCTCTGGCACGTTCAGAGACGGCTTGCTCTGTGGGCCCACGTTCAAGAGACGGCTGCCTCTGGCACGTTCAGTAGACGGCTGCTCTGGCAACGTTCAGAGAACGGCTGCTCTGGGCGCGTTCAGAGACGGCTTGCTCTGGCGCGTTCAGAGAGGCTGCTCTGGCGTTTTTCGTTCAGAGACGGCTGCTCTGGCGGCGTTCAGAGACGGCTACTCTGGCGCGTTCAGAGACGGCTGCTCTGGCGCGTTCAAGAGACGGCTGCTCTGGCGCGTTCAGAGAATCGGCTGCTCTGCGCGTTCAGAGCGGCTGCTCTGGGCGCGTTCAGAGACGGGTGCTCTGGCCCGCGTTCAGATTTACGGCTGTCTGGCGCGTTCAGAGACGGCTGCTGCTGGCTGCGGTTCAGAAGACGGCTTGCTCTGGCGCGTTCAGAGACGGCTGCTATGGCACGTTCAGAGACGGCTGCTCTGGACACGTTTCAGCGCCGGCTGCTCTGGCACGTTCAGAAGACGGCTGCTCTGGCAACGTTCAGAGACGGCCTGCCTCTGGCAGTTCAGAGGACGGCTGCTCTGGCACGTTCAAGAGACGGCTGTCTGGCACGTTCAGAGACGACACAAAGGACCAACGTTAGTCCAATGGTAGGACTAAAAGGCTATGAATTTAGAAATTTCCTGCATGTCCTCTGTGATTTGAATTAGGATGGCTCATTTGAATTAAATTTACTACTTTTCTGTGTTTGATCTTCATGGTCTCTGGATGATAATGTATCTTGTTGAGACCTGTGTAAAATGCACTTTAAATCAACTTGAAACTTGGATCACTTCTTGTGTTCCAGGTGTGTGAGCGATCCCGACCATCAGCCACGCTGAAGATCCTGTCCACGTCAGAGGGCACGATGTTGGGTCGTACCAACATAGCGAGGAGGAGTCCGGCAGGTCAGTAACTGACATCACTGGATCACACCATCACCGCAAAGTTACCTTTTTTCTTTGTAATTACATCGTAATGAGGTTGACTGGTTTCTGTCATATACAATTGGAATTAAGGAACAGTCTTTCCACTTGTTTAATAACGGGGGAAAAACTAAACTTTGAAAAGCAATGGCTAGAGTAGTAATTAGAGTAATGTTTACAGTGTAGTCGCCAGTTTTACATCAGAACGCTTACTGCATCAATTTGACCATTTTTCTCCCTCCTCTCCCAGGCCACAGAGATGTTGGTTCAAAATGCCCAGAACTGATGCAGTCCTGTGAAAGGAGACGGTTAGGGAGGCGAAGGCTGCCTCCATCTAAGATCCCGGACGGATGCCGGGTTCACCTGCACTGGAATCGTAAGACCCTGGTACCAGTAGAAGAGACTGTTTGTTAAATTGCGGGTCGCCCAATTGGACACTCTATTCCCATGTGTAGCAATACTTTTTGACCAGGATCCGTACGTCTCTGGTTAAAGGGTGGTGCTGGGTATACTTTTATGAGGAATAGGGTGCCATTGGGCGACACCACAATTATTCTGTTCCTACTGCCAAGCTCAGGGTGGTCAGAAGGAAAACAGACAGACCTCTCTGAGCAGTAGCACTTTGACAACACATAATACTAATTCAAGCTATCAATGAATGACTCGTACCACTTTAATCAAGCCTGGCCTGATTAGGGTACAACCGGAGTTAATACTGAATACACTATTTCTCAGGCCATGTCCATCCCATACTTGTCTGTAAACAGTGACAGTTTTTGTTAAAATATTAAGTAGGGGATATCCAATTGCATATAATGGTTCAGAATGATTCTTACTTGGCAATTTTTCTTCTAAATTGTATGTAAAAATGAAAATCATTATATAAAAAGAAATAAAGATTTGTTTTAAGATCTTATGAGAAATCCAGGTAATATTCTTTCTTTTCGTATACAGTAAAGTTTAAGTTACTAGTCTCAGTTTAAACATACAATGGTGAGAAGAGGGACCTCCCTAAGTTGAAAAATTAGATATTATTAAAGATTTTTTCCTTGGAAGGCCTTTTTGTATCTTTATACTGGTCCTTTATTTCACTATTCATGTGTTCACCTTCGCTAGGACAAAGCACAAATCTGAGTCAACTCATGGGAGTGAGTTCAAGTTATACTATTCTAATTTCTGTTCTACACACCCATATAATAGACCTATTCAGTGGTGTATACACTATGTTATAGGAAACTAACAAATAAGCACTGTTCCCTTGTTCTACATTTTTATTAAATGGTTGTGATGTTTTTTGTAGCTAATATTGCTTATTTGTTTTTTATTGTCATACTAGCCAAGAGTTTTTTCTAGCTTCTGGTTCCCCGAAGTTTGTTTGTGGTATTTAATCTACTTGAATTGTGCCATGCACAATGAGCCGGTGTGATAGCACTAAACAGCCTGAAACTCATGCTAAGTTTGTCACCAATTAACTTTTTCTGTCTTGGGGTTATTATATCTGCAATAATTGGAAAACATAATGACTAGGGCTCTTCGGACCACATTGGGTAAGAAATGT
>NW_019946504.1:19347-22096 GCF_002910315.2 Salvelinus sp. IW2-2015
TTTCACAACAGCCTACCTTACAGACGCCATTCACACCACACAGCCTACCTTACAGACGCCATTCACACACACACAGCCTACCTTACAGACGCCATTCACACACACACAGCCTACCTTACAGACGCCATTCACACACACACAGCCTACCTTACAGACGCCATCCACACACACACAGCCTACCTTACAGACGCCATTCACACACACACAGCCTACCTTACAGACGCCATCCACACACACACACGCTACCTTACAGACGCCATTCACACACACGTCCTTCCTCCCGGGGTGGCAGGGGGTACCGTCAACCACAGCTGTCTTGTGACGGTAGAAGAAGTTCTCTCCCCTGGGCATACAGTTCAGCTCACAAGGGTTGTCAGCTGGTGGGGCGAGACACACACACACACACACACACACACACACACACACACACACACACACACACACACAGTCATTTGACCTTTTCTCATCTGTAGTCATCACAACTTCACCAGTAATATATTTAAGTGGTCAGCTGAACATTGTTGTTCAGTTCACTGTATTCCAAGTCAACACAACATACAACCTACTACATTACCAAACCTTACACCCTAATGACAGTATAGTCATTACCAAACCTTACACCCTAATGACAGTATAGAGTCACTACCAAACCTTAACCCCTAATGACAGTATAGAGTCATTACCAAACCTTCACCCTAATGACAGTATAGAGTCATACCAACCTTCACCCTAATGACAGTATAGAGTCATACCAAACCTATACCCTAATGACAGTATAGAGTCATACCAAACCTTACCCCTAATGACAGTATAAGTCATTACCAAACCTATACCACCCCAATAC
The DNA here is from genome assembly GCF_002910315.2 of Salvelinus sp. IW2-2015. Lineage (NCBI taxonomy): Eukaryota > Metazoa > Chordata > Actinopteri > Salmoniformes > Salmonidae > Salvelinus > Salvelinus sp. IW2-2015. The sequence continues at coordinate 20,192 of NW_019946504.1, forward strand.
AGTTATATAGAGCATTACCAAACCTTATACCACCTAATGACAGTATAAGCATTACCAAACCTTACACCCCTAATGACAGTATAAGTCATTACCAAACCTTACACCCCTAATGACAGTATAAGTCACATACCAAACCCTACACCCCTAATGACAGTATAGAGTCATTACCAAACCTACACCCCTAATGACAGTATAGAGTCACTACCAAACCTTACACCCCTAATGACAGTATAGAGTCACTACCAAACCTTATACCCCTAATGACAGTATAGAGTCACTACCAAACTTAAACCCCTAATGACAGTATAGAGTCACTACCAAACCTTATACCCCTAATGACAGTATAGAGTCACTACCAAACCTTATACCCCTAATGACTTGCCCAAATTCTCCTGTCCTGACTCACCTCTATAGTATGGGAGCCACTTGTATCGTTTTCCCTGGAARTCAGATCCATCAAACTGAGAGCACTGTTCCTCTCTGAAGTCTCTGGATCCCCCTGGGCAGTCCTGGGGTGATACACCACGAGAGGGATGGGGTTAGGGGTCAGGGGGTCAGGGCATTGGCAGAAAAGACAGTGCACTATTGTATAACACCTTTCAATGTCTTGGTATGAACTGAACAAAGAACAGACAGTATAGTTGATTCGCTTAGTAAAAACATGAGCTGGTTACACACCCAGAGAAAAGTATTTCATGTAGAGGTGCTGACGAACAGAGAATAAACTATTAGCTTTTTTTTTTTTAAGAGTCGCACACTCTATAACAACTGATCTGACAACTGTGAGAGAGTTACACCAACAGTAAGTCTATGTAATTTCAGACATAAATCAGATGTATTATATATATCAGAGAGGATGACGTACAGACAGAGAGGAACAGAGGTGACTATCTATCAGAGAGGATGACGTAGAGACAGAGAGGAAGACGTACAGACAGAGAGGAACAGAGGTGACTATCTATCAGAGAGGATGACGTACAGACAGAGAGGAACATCCAGAGGTGACTATCTATCAGAGAGGATGACGTAGAGACAGAGAGGATGACGTACAGACAGAGAGGATGACATACAGACAGAGAGGATGACGTACAGACAGAGAGGAACATCCAGAGGTGACTATCTATCAGAGAGGATGACGTACAGACAGAGAGGATGACGTACAGACAGAGAGGAACAGAGGTGCCTATCTATCAAAGAGGATGACGTTACAGACAGGAGGACATCCCAGAGGTGAACGTCTCTATCAGAGAGGATGACGTAACAGACAGGAGGACAGAGGTGACTATTCTACTATCAGAGAGGATGACGTACAGTACAGGAGGACATCCCAGAGGTGAACTTATCTATCAGAGAGGATGACTACAGACAGCAGAGGAATGACGGGGGTTCAGAAGAGAGGAGACGTAACAGAAGAGAGATCAACGTACAGACAGAGAGGACAATCCAGAGGTGGACTATCTATCAGAGAGGTGACGTACAGACAGAGAGCGATTGACGTTACAGACAAGAGAGGAACATCCCGAGGTGGACCTATCCTATCAAGAGGATGTGACGTACAGACAGAGAGGATGACGGTACAGACAGAGAGGATGACGTACAGACAGAGAGGATGACGTACAGAGCAGAGAGGATTGACGTATAGACAGGAGAGGACGTAAGACAGAGAGTAACACGACGTTGACTACTTTCCTATCAAGAGAGGATGACGTACAGAAGAGAGGATGTACGTACCAGACAGAGAGGAGGACGCACAGACAGAGAGGAGGACGTACAGACAAAGTGAGGATGACGTAAGACCAGAGAGGGGACGTACAGACAGAGAGGACAGAGGTATTAATGCGTATCACCTCATGGGTGAGAAAGAGGGTTTACTGGGTGAACGATCACAAGGAATTACCTGACATC
>NW_019946504.1:22380-35278 GCF_002910315.2 Salvelinus sp. IW2-2015
CATAATCGCTTGTAGTGCTTTCGCTGAAAAGCATATTTGAAATCGGACACTTTGGTGGGATTAACAACAAGATTACCTTTAAAATGATATAAAACACATGTATGTTTGAGGAATTTTAATTATGAGATTTCTGTTGTTTGAATTTGGCGCCCTGCACTTTCACTGGCTGTTGTCATATCGATCTCATTAGTGGGATTGCAGCCATAAGAAGTTTTAAAACTCGTTTTTCAACCACTCCACAAATTTGTTGTTAACAAACTATAGTTTTGGCAAGTCGGTTAGGACATCTACTTTGTGCATGACACAAGTCATTTTCCAACAATTGTTTACAGACTGATTATTGTATTTATAATTCACTGAATCACAATTCCAGTTGACTGTGCCTTTAAACAGCTTGGAAAATTCCTGAAAATTTGAGTCAATTGGAGGTGTACCTGTGGATGTATTTCAAGGCTTACCTTCAAACTCAGTGCCTCTTTGCTTGACATCATGGGAAAATCAAAATAAATCAGCCTCAGAAGACCTCAGAAAACAAATTGTAGACCTCCACAAGTCTGGTTCATCCTTGAGAGCAATTTCCAAATGCCTGAAGGTACCACGTTCATCTGTACAAACAATAGTACGCAAGTATAAACACCATGGGACCACGCAGCCATCATACCGCTCAGGAAGGAGACGCGTTCTGTCTCCTAGAGATAAATGTACTTTGGTGCGAAAAGTGCAAATCAATCCAAGAAACAAAAGCAAAGGACCTTGTGAAGATGATGGAGGAAACAGGTACAAAAGTATCTATATCCACAGTAAAACGAGTCCTATATCAACATAACCTGAAAGGCCGCTCAGCAAGGAAGAAGTCACTGCTCCAAACCGCCATAAAAAAGCCAGACTACGGTTTGCAACTGCACATGGGGACAAAGATCGTACTTTTTAGAGAAATGTCCTTTGGTCTGATGAAACAAAAATTAAACTGTTTGGCCATAATGACCATCGTTATGTTTGGAGGAAAAAGGGGGAGGCTTGCAAGCCGAAGAACACCATCCCAACCATGAAGCACGGGGGTGGCAGCATCATGTTGTGTGGATGCTTTACTGCAGGAGGGACTGGTGCACTTCACAAAATAGATGGCATCATGAGGGAGGAAAATTATGTGGATATATTGAAGCAACATCTCAAGACAACAGTCAGGAAGTTAAAGCTTGGTCGCAAATGGGTCTTCCAAATGGACAATGACCCCAAGCACACTTACAAAGTTGTGGCAAAATGGCTTAAGAACAACAAAGTCAAGGTATTGGAGTGGCCATCACAAAGTCCTGACCTCAATCCTATAGATAATTTGTTGGAAGAATTGAAAAAGCGTGTGCTTTGTAGGAGGCCTACAAACCTGACTCAGTTACACCAGCTCTGTCAGGAGGAATGGGCCAAAATTCTTATTGTGGGAAGCTTGTGAAAGGCTACCCAAAACGTTTGACCCAAGTTAAACAATGTAAAGGCAATTCTACCAAATACTAATTGAGTGTATGTAAACTTCTGACCCACTGGGAATGAGATGAAAGAAATAAAAGCTGAAATAAATCATTCTCTCCACTATTATTCTGACATTTCACATTCTTAAAATAAAGTGGTGATCCTAACTGACCTAAAACAGGGAATATTTACTGGGATTAAATGTCAGGAATTGTGAAAAACTGAGTTTAAATGTATTTGGCTAAGGTGTACGTACATGTATGTGGTTAAACTTCCGAACTGTACGTACAGTCACTGTGGGGACGACATCATCGATGCACTTATTGATGAAACCAGTGACTGATGTGGTGTTCTCCTCAATGCCATCGGAAGAATCCCAGAACATATTCCAGTCTGTGATAGCAAAACAGTCCTGTAGCTTAGCATCTGCTTCATCTGACCACTTTTTTATTGACCAAGTCACTGGTGCTTCCTGCTTTCATTTTTTACTTGTAAGCAGGAATCAGGAGGATAGAATTATGGCCAGATTTTTTGTTTGATTTTGATTCACCCCCAAAGGTTGAAGATCACAACCCCTGACTGTTATAGCAGTTTCTACTTCCTGATGTTGTGTTTCAAATGTTCCTTTAGGATGTGTTTAACAGTGGAATGTTTAATCTGTGAACCAATGTGTTATCTTTGTGGGTGTTATCATGTGTTATAACTATAGAAATAAAAATAATAACAGTATTTCTATATTCATTAATAATAATAGTTAGGTTTAAAAAAGTATTATTCTCTAAGCTACATAGCCTATGCGTGCGTTGGTACTTTACCCATGATGTCATCTGTAGTTCAGGTATGTTTCTAGTTCAGTCGGCCTATCGTAGAGCAGATCAGTTGTACTTTACACATGATGTCATCTGTAGTTCATGTATGTTTTAGTTCAGTCGGCCTATCGTAGAGCAGATCAGTTGTACTTTTACACATGATGTCATCTGTAGTTCATGTATGTTTCTAGTTCAGTCGGCCTATCGTAGAGCAGATCAGTTGTACTTTACACATGATGTCATCTGTAGTTCAGGTATGTTTTTAGTTCAGTCGGCCAATCTTAGAGCAGATCAGTTGTACTTTACACATGATGTCATCTGTAGTTCATGTATGTTTTTAGTTCAGTCGGCCAATCTTAGAGCAGATCAGTTGTACTTTACACATGATGTCATCTGTAGTGCATGTTCCACATCAGTCACCGGCTTCATCAATAAGTGTATCAATGACGTCGTCCCCACAGTGACCGTACGTACATACCTCAACCAGAAGCCATGGATTACAGGCAACCTTCGCACTGAGCTAAAGGCTAGAGCTGCCGCTTTCAAGGAGTGGGACTCTAACCCGGAAGCTTATAAGAAATCCCGCTATGCCCTCCGAAGAACCATCAAACAGGCAAAGCATCAATACAGAACTAAGATCGAATCCTACTACACCGGCTCCGACGCTCGTCGGATGTGGCAGGGCTTGCAAACTATTAGACTACAAAGGGAAGCACAGCCGAGAGCTGCCCAGTGACACAAGCCTACCAAACGAGCTAAATAACTTCTATGCGCGCAACAATGAAGCATGCATGAGAACACCAGCTGTTCCAGGCGACTGTGTGTCAAGCTCTCCGTAGCGCTCTCCATAGCCGATGTGAGTAAGACGCAGGGCCAGATGTATTAGAAGGACGTGTACTCAGAGCATGCGCTGACCAACTGTCAAGTGTCTTCACTGACATTTTCAACCTCTCCCTGACCGAGTCTGTAAAACCTACATGTTTCAAGCAGACCACCATAGTCCCTGTTCCCAAGAACACCAAAGTAACCTACCTAAATGACTACTAATCCATAGCACTCGTGTCTGTAGCCATGAAGTTCTTTGAAAGGCTGGTCATGGCTCACATCAACACCATCATCCCAGAAACCCTAGACCCACTCCACTTCGCATACCGCCCCAACAGATCCACAGATGATGCAATCTCTATTGCACTCCTTCAAAGCTCATCACTAAGCCAACAGGTCTCTTATCTGGCTCTGGTTGTTCTGTGCTGAGGACCCTGTTGCAGTCACTGCTGCTGAGCTGTTCTTCTGTACTGCGTGTTGTGGCTGGCTAGATGCTCTGCCAGGGATGTCTGGAGGGGATTTGAGGACCAAGAGCTGCATGGGGACTGGGGCCAGTGGGTTCTCTGTAGCTTGGGGCTCCTTGGATGTTGAGGAGGGGCCTGGGGACTAGTGCCTGTTAGTCTCTGGGCTTGGTGTGGGTATTTGAGAGGGTCCGGTCCAGGGCAGTGTCTTTCAGTTATTTTTCAAAGAGACTCCCGCTCTTGCTGAGGTGCACATGGTCATAGAAGTGATGAGGCTGAAAGTCCCAGTGAAGCATCAGGTGCACCTTTGTCAGAGGGGAAGAGGTCTGTGATACCTCTGTGTAGATGACTCACACGTCTAGTCTGAGGAAAAGAGTGGCGAGAGTGATTCTGGCTAATGTGAACTCTTTGGTAACGTTGGTAGCCACGTGGCTCAGAGCTATGGCCACGTCGGCAGTGTGGCTGGGCTGGTATCTGATGACCTCTTCCTTCAGCTCCTGTATCTCTCTCTGTATATCTGATGACCTCTTCCTTCAGCTCCTGTATCTCTCTGTATGTCTGATGACTATGACCTCTTCTTCAGCTCCTGTATCTCTCTCTGTATGTCTGATGACCTCTTTCTTCAGCTCCTGTATCTCTCTCTGTATATCTGATGACCTCTTTCCTTCAGCTCCTGTATCTCTCTGTATATCTGATGACCTCTTCCTTCAGCTCCTGTATCTCTCTCTGTATATCTGATGACCTCTTCCTTCAGCTCCTGTATCTCTCTGTATGTCTGATTACCTCTTCCTTCAGCTCCTGTATCTCTCTGTATGTCTGATGACCTCTTCCTTCAGCTCCTGTATCTCTCTCTCTTGGTGGCTGTGGTCCGACAAGTGGAGGTCATTATCTCTCTCTCTCTCTCTCTCTCTCTCTCTCTCTCTCTCTCTCTCTCTCTCTCTCTCTTTCTCTCTCTCTCTTCTCTCTCTCTCTCTCTCTCTCTTCTCCTCTCCAATTCAATTCAATTCAATTCAATTCAAGGGCTTTATTGGCATGGGAAACATGTGTTAACATTGCCAAAGCAAGTGAGGTAGATATTATACAAAAGTGAAATAAACAATACAAATTAACAGTAAACATTACACATACAGAAGTTTCAAAACAATAAAGACATTACAAATGTTATATTATATATATACAGTTTTGTAACAATGTACAAATGGATAAAGCACACAAGTTAAAATAAATAAGCATAAATATGGGTTGTATTTACAATGGTGTTTGTTCTTCACTGGTGCCCTTTCTTGTGGCAACAGGTTACAAATCTTGCTGCTGTGATGGCACACTGTGGAATTTCTCCCAGTAGATATGGAGTTTATCAAAATTGGATTTGTTTTCAAATTCTTTGTGGATCTGTGTAATCTGAGGGAAATATGTCTCTCTAATATGGTCATACATTGGGCAGGAGGTAGGAAGTGCAGCTCAGTTTCCACCTCATTTTGTGGCAGTGTGCACATAGCCTGTCTTCTCTTGAGAGCCATGTCTGCCTACGGCGGCCTTTCTCAATAGCAAGGCTATGCTCACTGAGTCTGTACATAGTCAAAGCTTTCCTTAAGTTTGGGTCAGTCACAGTGGTCAGGTATTCTCCACTGTGTACTCTCTGTTTAGGGCCAAATAGCATTCTAGTTTGCTCTGTTTTTTTGTTAATTCTTTCCAATGTGTCAAGTAATTATCTTTTTGTTTTCTCATGATTTGGTTGGGTCTAATTGTGCTGTTGTCCTGGGCTCTGTGGGTGTGTTTGTGTTTGTGAACAGAGCCCTAGGACCAGCTTGCTTAGGGACTCTTCTCCAAGTTCATCTCTCTGTAGGTGATGGCTTTGTTATGGAAGGTTTGGGAATCGCTTCCTTTTAGGTGGTTGTAGAATTTAACGGCTCTTTTCTGGATTTTGATAATTAGTGGGTATCGGCCTAATTCTGCCTTCCATGCATTATTTGGTGTTCTACGTTGTTACACGGAGGATATTTTTGCAGAATTCTGCATGCAGAGTCTCATTTGGTGTTTGTCCCATTTTTTGAAATCTTGGTTGGTGAGAGCGGCCCCAGACTCACAACCAAAAGGCAATGGCTCTATGACTGATTCAAGTATTTTTAGCCAGATCCTAATTGGTAAGTTGAAATTTATGTCCTTTTGATGGCATAGAAGGCCCTTCTTGCTTGTCTTCTCAGATCGTTTACAGCTTTGTGGAAGTTACCTGTGGTGCTGATGTTTAGGCCGAAGTATGTATAGTTTTTTGTGTGCTCTAGGGCAACGGTGTCTAGATGGAATTTGTGGTCCTTGTGACTGGACCTTTTTTGGAACACCATTATTTTGCGTCTTACTGAGATTTACTGTCAGGGCCCAGGTCTGATAGAATCTGTGCAGAAGATCTAGGTGCTGCTGTAGGCCCTCCTTGGTTGGTGACAGAAGCACCAGATCATCAGCAAACAGTAGACATTGACTTCGGATTCTAGTAGGGTGAGACCGGGTGCTGCAGACTGTTCTATGCCGCGCCAATTCGTTGATATATATGTTGAAAGAGGTGGGGCTTAAGCTGCATCCCTGTCTCACCCCACGACCCTGTGGTGAGAAATGTGTGTGTTTTTTGCCAATTTAACCGCATCTTGTTGTTTGTGTACATGGATTTTATAATGTCGTATGTTTTACCCCCAACACCACTTTCCATTCAATTTGTATAGCAGACCCTTCATGCCAAATTGAGTCGAAGGCTTTTTTGAAATCAACAAAGCATGAGAAGAATTTGCCTTTGTTTTGGTTTGTTTGGTTGTCAATTAGGGTGTGGTAGGGTGAATACATGGTCTTGTTGTACGGTAATTTGGTAAAAAGCCAATTTGACATTTGCTCAGTACATTGTTTTCATTGAGGAAATGTACGAGTCTGTGTTAATGATAATGCAGAGGATTTTCCCAAGGTTACTGTTGACGCATATCCACGGTAGTTATTGGGGTCAATTTGTCTCCACTTTTGTGGATTGGGGTGATCAGTCCTTGGTTCCAAATATTGGGGAAGATGCCAGAGCTAAGGATGATGTTAAGAGTTTTAATATAGCCAATTGGAATTTTGTTGTCTTGTATATTTGATCATTTCATTAAGGATACCATCAACACCACAGGCCTTTTTGGGTTGGAGGGTTTTATTTTGTCCTGTAACTCATTCAAGGTAATTGGAGAATCCAGTGGGTTCTGGTAGTCTTTAATAGTTGATTCTAGATTTGTATTTGATCATGTATTTGTTTTGTTCTTTATTCTTTTGTTATAGAGCCAAAAAGATTGGAGAAGTGGTTTACCATACATTCTCCATTTGGATAGATAATTCTTCGTGTTGTTGTTTGTTTAGTGTTTTCATTTTCCCAGAATTGGTTAGAGTCTATGGAGTCTTCAATTACATTGAGCTGATTTCTGACGTGCTGTTCCTTCTTTTTTCCGTAGTGTATTTCTGTATTGTTTTAGTGATTCACCATAGTGAAGGCGTAGACTCAGGTTTTTCCGGGTCTCTATGTTTTTGGTTGGACAGGTTCCTCAATTTTTTCTTAGATTTTTGCATTCTTTATCAAACCATTTGTCATTGTTGTTCATTTTCTTCGGTTTTCTATTTGAGATTTTTTAGATTTGATAGGGAAGCTGAGAGGTCAAATATACTGTAAGATTTTCTACTGCAAGTTTACACCTTCACTATTGCAGTGGAACATTTTACCCAGGAAGTTGTCTAAAAGGGATTGAATTTGCTGTTGCCTAATTTTTTTGGTAGGTTTCCAAACTGCATCCTTCCATCTTTATAGCATTTCTTAATGTTACTCAGTTCCTTTGGCTTTGATGCCTCATGATTGAGTATTGCTCTTGTTCAAGTAGACTGTGATTTTGCTGTGGTCTGATAGGGGTGTCAGTGGGCTGACTGTGAACGCTCTGAGAGACTCTGGGTTGAGGTCAGTGATAAAGTAGTCTACAGTGCTACTGCCAAGAGATGAGCTATAGGTGAACCTACCATAGGAGTCCCCTCGAAGCCTACCATTGACTATGTACATACCCAGCGTGCGACAGAGCTGCAGGAGTTGTGACCGTTTTGTTGGTTATGTTGTCATAGTTGTGCCTAGGGGGGCATATGGGGGAGGGATGCTGTCACTGCAGGCAGGTGTTTGTCCCTGTGTGCTGAGGTGTCAGGTTCTTGTCCAGTTCTGGCATTTAGGTCGCCACAGACTAATACATGTCCCTGGGGCCTGGAAATGATTGATTTCCCCTCAGGATGGAGAAGCTGTTTTATATAAAGTATGGGGATTCTAGTGGGGGGAATAGGTAGCACACAGGAGGACATTTTTCTCTGTTTAGATAATTTCTTTTGAATTTCTAGCCAAATGTAAAATGTTCCTGTTTTGATTAATTTAATGGAGTGAGTTAGGTCTGCTCTATACCAAATTAGCATTCCCTGAGTCCCTTCCTGTTTCACACCTGGTAGTTTGTGTGATGGGACTACCAGTCTCTGTAACCTAGAGGGCAACCAGTGGGTCCGTCTCCGCTATACCATAGTTTCTATGCAGGATGACAATGTCTGCATTACCGATTTCTTTGGTGAAGTCCGTGTTCCTGCTCTTATAGGACAAAGGCAGATGACCTCAGGCCTTGATTTCCAGGATTGATAATAGTGAAGGCTTTTTTGCTTTTCCAATAAAGTGCTGTCCAATGTTGTTGGCCGTGTGGTTTGGCCTCAGGCCAGTAAGTGTGGCAAGCAGCCTGTGAGCATCTGGGATACATTGCCGTTGGCTTCGGGCGAGTGTTAGAGTGGGGATTGGCCTAGTATTGCCCGACTCGACTACCTGGGCGTATGATGTGACTTCCATGTTGATGCCCTCTTTGCGGGGAGGGGGTGCATGGGGTGGGCAGGAGTGGCATAGGTCTGTTTGGAGGGGCCTAAATGGGGGTGGGCCATGGTTGAATGTGGTGGGGTGTCTGATTGGTTGGGTGGGGGTGTGGATGTGTCTGGGGGTGCTCGTTGGTCTGGATGGTAAGTCTCTTGCGCGTCGGGTCCTCTACTGTGCTAGGTCACGGGGGCGGCCTGCAGGTCTGGAGCGGATGTCTCGCTGGTCTGGGTGGAGTGTTCTATTGAATCTGTTGCCTCCTGCTGTGAAGTTTTGGGGCTGGCGTTTGACGAGCGATGTCCTTTAGAGTCCGGACAAAGGTGGGCACTTGCTGCCTTATAAGGTGGCACCTGGTCATAGAGGCTGTTCAGTCCAGGTGGAGTGGTTGGGCCAGGGGAAAACATTCGCTTTGAGGCACAGTCACGGGAAATGCGTTGCTGTTTACTCCGGCCTTGTATTGTAGCAGGTGAAGTTCTTTTCGTGAGGGTAGCAGGGTGGAAGATACCATTGTGGCATTGGGGAAAGTAGAAGAAGCTTTTTTCAATCACTCCCTTCCAGTGCTGTGGCCCCTTTCCTGCTCTTGCTCTCAGGTCGGTTTGTGCCTGTGTGTTATTATTTGTGGCTTAGGTGAGGCCTAGTTTGTCCTCAGACAGAAGGTCTAGGGCGCGCTGGGTGTTTGGACACCAGAGTTGTAGACACCACTGTGTTTGGGAAAAAGTTTTTTTTCTTCCTATATATTTCCCATTTGAGTCCATAAGGAGAAAAATCTGTTTGTCATGTGTTTGTCCTCATGGGTGTGGGGGGGTTGTCAGGAGGGCTAATCGGGTGGCTGACAGGGGGTGGGCTTCAGGAGGGGGTTGAGAGACTGCTGGCTTGGGGTTTTTCTTTTGTCTTCTGCTGTGATGTGACTCTATGGTCAGGGTGGTTGTGGACTGTTCTGCTGTGGTGTCGAGAACTTTGTCCGTGCTGAGTGGGCTGTTCTGCTTGGCGTCTCTGGTGGGGATGGCCACCTCCCTTAGTGGGTTGATTCCTCTGTCACATGCCAATCCCCCTCAACCTCTCCTCCAGCAGTCTGATCCTCCTCCTTCCATCCCCTTCCCTCTCCTCCAGCCAGGTCATTGATCCTCATCCTCTAAGTGCTTTGTTCTGCTCCTGCTTCTGCTCTTTCTCCTGTTAAGTTGTCTCACCACTGTCCAGAGTGCAGATATGGTCTCTTCTCCACCTCCAGCTCTCACTGGTCTGTGTTAAGGTGTTGTTGTGCTGGACTGTTGTCTGGGTCTGTGCGACTGGAGTGTAATCACCTGCTGTTCCAGGCTCCACCTGTCCTTACCTCCAGCTGGGTGAATTTATCCTCATTTCAATGAAGGGAGAAGTGCTCTGTTAACTGGGAGCGTTTACTGTCGTGGCTGAGGGTTTGGCCGTCTGTGGGTTATTATGTGAAGAGGTCCTGGTTGACCCGCTTGGGTGGGGTATCTTTATCAAGGAGAGCTTCTCCTGCTGGGCTAATCTATTTGATTAGGTGGAAAGTCCAGCTGAAACTGTTTGGCGGTTGCCCTGTTACCAATACTGTTCCAGAACTTATCATAGATTTATGTTAGCTGACTCAGAAGTCCTCGTTTGTTCAAGTATCCTTGATTTCCACGCCTGTTAACCCCCCCCCTCTCTTAACAGAGGGTTAGTTGTGCTAATTATAGCACTGTGCCATGCCAGGGGATGTTTGTGTGAGGGAGATAAGGTTGCTGATTTCCATTTTGTAATAGTCAGCAAAAAGTGTCCTCTTGATTTTCCATAAGGAGCTTCATTTTGTGCTCTTTTTCTTTGCCTTATCATTCTTTTACACTCCACAGAGGTACTGTATTTTTAATTACCTCTGAACAGCAGGAGAGGAGCTTTAAGGCCTCTTCCATTTGGTTGGGTAGATATTTTCGGACTCTCCTGCATTGTTGGAGCTAATTGGTCTTTGACACCTCTCACTTGACACGTCAGTGCTAGTGAACTGTATCAATCGGTTACAGTTTGAATACAGTTGAAGCTGTTATCTCTTCTCAGTTCCACAAAAAATCCAAGTTTAACTAACTCTAAAATCTATCTTTTTTAAAGAAAATGCTGAAAAATGCAGGAGCTCATCTGATCATCTGATCTATGACACTCTCTCTCTCTCTCTCTCTCCTTGTCTCTCTCTTCCTCTCTTCTCTCTCTCTCTCCTCTCTCTCTCTCTCTCTCTCTCCTCTCTCTTCTCTCTCCTCTTCTCTCTTCTCTCTCTCTCTCTCTCTCTCTCTCTCTCTCTTACTTCTCTCTCTCTCTCTCTCTCTCTCTCTCTCTCTCTCTCTTCCTCTCTCTCTCTCTCACTCTCTCTCTCTCTCTCTCTCTCTCTCTCTCTCCTCTCTTTCTCTCCCCTCTCTCTCTCTCTCTCTCTCCTCTTCTCTCTCTCTCTCTCTCTCTCTCTTCTCTCTCTCATCTCTCTCTCTCTCTCTCTCTTCTCTCTCTTCCTCTCTCTCTGTGTGTGTTGTGGTCTTCCCCTTCTCTCTCTCACTCTCTCTCCCCAGAAGGATGAAAGGGCGATTTAAACCAAAGGAACCCCCAAAAACCCTCCAAAACCCCCCCAATTTTTGGGCATGGACGGCGCCCCTGACGATCCATCGGAATCCAAACGTGTCTTCAGAGAGATAGCTGTGCTCCTGTAGACAAAACACTGTGCGAAACATTTGGTGTTGGAGGTTACTACATTCTGGTCTTCTCCTCTGCGCTCAATGGTAATGTTATGTTATGTTACATTTATGTTATGTTACATATGTTATTACATTATGTTTATGTTACTAATGATATGTTAAGTTTACGTAATGTTATGTTATGTGCGTTGCGGTGTTGTTGTGTTATTGTTTGTTTCTTTTATTATGTTGTGTATGTTCGCTATATAGCCTACCTTGACAGTTATTGTTGAAGAGATATCCTCTTCCTCACCCTAGTTTGAATATCCTTCTTATCCACCCTATTGAGATATCCTCTTCCTCCACCTAGTTGAGATATTTCCTTCTTCCTCACCCTTAGTTGAGATATCCTCTTCATCCACCCTAGTTGAGATCATCTCTTCCTCCACCCTAGTTGAGATTATTCCTTCTTCATCCACCCTAGTTGAGATATCTCTTCCTCCACCCTAGTTGAGATATCCTTCTTCCTCCACCCTAGTTGAGATATCCTTTCATCCACCTTAGTTGAGAATCCTCTTCCTCCACCCTAGTTGAGATATTCCTTCCTTCCTCCACCCTAGTTGAGATATCCTCTTCCTCCACCCTAGTTGAGATATCCTTCTTCATCCACCCTAGTTGAGATATCCTCTTCCTCCACCCTAGTTTGAGATATACCTCATTCATCCACCTAGTTGAGATACTCCTTCTTCATTCACCCAGTTGAGATATTCCTTCTTCCTGCCACCTAGTTGAGATATCCTCTTCCTCCCACCCTAGTTGAGATATCCTCTTCCTCCACCCTAGTGAGATATCCTCTTCATCCACCCTAGTTGAGATATCCTCTTCCTCCACCCTAGTTGAGAATATCCTTTCTTCATCCACCCTAGGTTGAGATATTCCTCTTCATCCACCTAGTTGAGATATCCTCTTCCTCCACCCCTATATGAGATATTTCCTCCTCCTCCACCCTAGTTGAGATATCATCTTCCATCCACCCTAGTTGAGAATATCCCTTCTTCGTCACCCTTAGTGAGATATCCTCTTCGTCCACCCTTAGTTAGAGATGATCATCTTCATCCACCCTAGTTTGAGATATCCTCCTTCCTACCACCCTAGTTTTGAGATATCCTCTTCCTCCACCCTAGTTTGAGATATCCTCTTCATCCACCCTAGTTGAGTATCCTCTTCATCCACACCTAGTTGAGATATCATCTTCATCCACCCTAGTTGAGATATCCTCTTCATCCACCCTAGTTTGAGGATATCCTCTTCGGTCCACCCTAGTTTGAAGATATCCTTCTTCCCTCCACCCTAGTGAGATATCCTCTTCTCCACCCTAGTGAGATATCCTCTTCATCCAACCCTAGTTGAGATATCCTCTTCATCCACACCTTAGTTGAGATATCCTCTTCTCCACCCTAGTTTGGAGGTATCCCTCTTCCTTCCACCCTAGTTGAGATATCCTCTTCCTCCGACCCATGAGAATATCCTTTCTTCCTCCACCTAGAGATATCCTCTTTCCTCCACCCTAGTGAATATCCTCTTATCCATCCCTAGTTGAAATACCCTTATCACCAGAATATCCTCTTCCTCCAACCCTAGTTGAGTATATTCCTCTATCCTCACCCTAGTTGAGATTATCCTCTTCACCACCCAGATATTCCTTCTTCCTCACCCTAGAAGAGACCTCCCCACCCTTAGTAAGATACCCCCCACCATGAAACCTCTCATCCCACCCTAAAATCCCCCCACCCTAGGAATCCTCTC
>NW_019946504.1:36423-44962 GCF_002910315.2 Salvelinus sp. IW2-2015
TAGTATATAGTAGAGTACTGTTATATTCAGCAGTTAAGACAGTATATAGTACTGTTATATCAGAGTTAAGACAGTATATAGTAGAGTACTGTTATATCAGAAGTTAAAGAACAGTATATAGTAGAGTACTGTTATATCAGAGTTTAAGACAGTATATAGTACTGTATATCAGAGTTAAGACAGTATATAGTAGAGTACTGTTATATTCAGAGTTAAGACAGTATATAGTAGAGTACTGTTATATCAGAGTTAACACAGTATATACTAGAGCTACTGTTATATCAGAGTTAAGACAGTATATAGTAGAGTACTGTTATATCAGAGTTAAGACAGTATATAGTAGAGTACTGTTATACCAGAGTTAACACAGTATATAGGAGAGTAACTGTTATATCAGAGTTAACACAGTATATAGTAGAGTACTGTTATAACAGAGTTAAGACAGTATATAGTACTGTGTTATATCAGAGTTAACACAGTATATAGTAGAGTACTATTATATCAGAGTTAACACAGTATATAGTAGAGTACTGTTTATACCAGAGTTAAGAAACAGTATATAGTACTGTTATACCAGAGTTAACACAGTAATATAGGAGAGTACTATTATATCAGAGTTAACACCAGTATATAGTAGAACGTACTGTTATACCAGAAGTTAACCACAGTATATAGTGAGAGTACTATTATATCAGAGTTAACACAGTATATAGTAGGGAGTTACTGTTATATACCAGAGTTAACACAGTATATAGGAGAGTACTATTATACCAGAGTTAACACAAGTATATAGTAAGAGTACTGTTATACCAGAGTTAAGACAGTATATAGATACTGTTAATATCAGAGTTAAACACAGTAATATAGTAGAGGACTATTATATTCAGAGTTAACACAGTATATAGATAGGAGTACTTGTTTATACCAGAGTTAACACAGTATATAGGAGAGAGTACTGTTATATCAGAGTTAACACAGTATATAGTAGAGTACTGTTATCCCAGAGTTAAGACAGTATATAGTACTGTTATATCAGAGTTAACACAGTATATAGTAGAGGACTGTTTATATCAGAGTTAAGACAGTATAGAGTGAGTAACTGTTATATCATTGAGTTAAGCACAGTATATAGGAGAGTACTATTATATCAGAGTTAAGACAGTATATAGGAGAGTACTATTATATCAGAGTTAAGACAGTATATAGTAGAGTACTGTTATATCAGAGTTAAGACAGTATATAGGAGAGGGACATGATACTGTTATTTTCCTGGCCAAGTGCTGCTATTTATCCTTGCGAACGTTTCTCTGGCTTCTCTTCACCTCCAGTGCTTTTTCAGTAAAGAGTCCATCCCATTGATAAACATCCCCTCTATGACCAACAAATAACTGCCTGGCTTTACTGTCTGACAGGAGACCGATCCCTTGCTTTGTGTGCGTATTTGTTAAATAAAGTTAAAGGTTAAATAAAATGTGTGTGTGTGTGTGTGTGGTATGTGTGTATTGTGTGTGTGTGTGTGTGTGTGGTGTGTGTTGTGTGTGTGTGTGTGTGTGTGTGTGTGTGTGTGTGTGTGTGTGTGTGTGTGTGTGTGTGTGTGTGTGTGTTGTGTGTGTGTATCGTTGAGTGTGCCTGGCTGTGTCTGTGTGCATGTGTGTGTTGGGCAGCGTTTACACAGGCAGCCCAATTCTGATATTTTTTTTTTTTTACTAATTGGTCTTTTGAGCTCTGAAAAAAAAAAAAGTCTGATGTGAAAAGATTAGATGTGATTGGACAAAAGATCAATAAGTGGAAAAAGATCAGAATTGGGCTGCCTGTTGAAACGCTGCCTTTGTGTCTAATGACGGACCGATCCCTCAGTGTTAACACTGCTAAACCAGATTCACCACCAGATCTCCAATCAGCCCAACTGTCAGTTTATCAGGCTCCTACTGATTCTGATAGCCATTTAAATGCCACCGTGGGAGGGCCAAACGCCCCCTGAAGGACTTCTCCCCCCCTCTCTCCCTCCTCTCTCCCCCTTCTCTCAACCTCTTCCTAGCTGGCACGTCCACCAGGCAAAGAAACTGTGTGGATTACGGTGTTATGGTTGGACTACCCAGGTTAATCCTAAAAGCAAAGCAGAGGGCTGTTCAGCCAGTCAGTCAGCCAGTCAGCCAATCATTCAGTCAGCCAGTCAGCCAGTCAGCATAGTCAGCCAGTCAATCTGTCATTCAGTCAGCAGTCAGCTAGTCAGCCCGTCATTCAGTCAGTCAGCCAGTCAGCCAGTCATTCAGTCAGCCAGTCAATCTGTCATTCAGTCAGCCAGTCAATCTGTCATTCAGTCAGCCAGTCAGCCAGTCAGCGGTTCAGCCAGTCATTCAGTCAGTCAGCCAGTCAGCCAGTCATTCAGTCAGCCAGTCAATATGTCATTCAGTCAGCCAGTCAGCTAGTCAGCCAGTCAGCTAGTCAATCTGTCATTCAGTCAGTCAGTCAGCCAGTCATTCAGTCAGCCAGTAATCTGTCATTCAGTCAGCCAGTCAGCTAGTCAGCCAGTCAGCCAGTAAGCCAGTCAACCAGGCAGCCCGTCAGCCAGTCAGCCAGTCATTTAGTCAGCCAGTCAGCCAGTCAGCCAGTCATTTAGTCAGCTAGTCAGCGAGTCAGCCCAACCTCAGCATTGTATAAACTAACAGACAACAGCCTGGTCTAAGTAGTGTACTATATAGGGAATAGATTTGGGATGCATGCTGGGTCAGAGCCTTCAGTCACACAGGAACACATTAGAGAGCCTCTATGATGAAAGCAGACCAGCACTCAGGGTTTTGGGAGAGAGATGCTTGCTGGTCTCCCTTTATATCCCTGACGTCCATAGCAGAGGATGGGCTGATGAAAGAGAGGATGGAGGATGAAGAAGAGGTCTGGTCCCTGTAGAGGTAAAGGCCAGTTCTTCTCCCCCTCCCTCCTTCCTCCTCCTCTCCTCAGTGGTCTGAGATGCTTTGATACTCTGTAATCCAGCTGTCTGCTTATTAAACAGTGTGTTGGATGATGTTGGAAATCACTGCTTCCATCACTGACATCAATAAACATCACTAACATCATGACTGTGGCTAAGTTAACTCAGATCCCCCTCCACACACACACACACCACACACACAACACACACACACACACACACACACACACACCACACACACACACACACACACACACACACACACACACACACACACACACACACACACACACAATCCCCCCTCTCCTCACCTCACTGCCAATCTAACTGAGAGGAGAGGCTCCCAGAACTTTTCTCAGAACTCCTGATGCTGCACTTTATTCTCTCAGACGTGGCTCTGTCTCTGGAATGATAATTACAAGGAGGATTTTGGAACAGGAAAGTAGGAAAATAATAATAAAAAAAAAACGAATGTTTGGGAATGGGAAACAAGTGTAAAAATAGCAAATAAAACCTCATACTGTTAAAAAGATTCTGACTATTTTGGAATGTAATTTAGTCACTAATTGTGACTACGCGGAGTCTTGGAATAGACTACAGGACAGGAAGTTAACAAACCGGACGGCCGGCTGTCATTTATACCATTGTTACGGTGACCATGTCTCCGTAGCGATGAGTCGCTATAACGAGCTGACATGGGCACCAATTCAGCTGTAGCACTATGAGGGGTGGCTTTCAAGTGAAGCCAAGGCTTATTTCAAATGAAACCAAGACTTATTTAAAATGAAACTAAGACTTCTTTCAAATGAAACCAAGACTTATTTCAAATGAAACCAAGACTTATTTCAAATGAAACCATGACTTATTTCAAGTGAAACCAAGACTTCTCCACAGCAGAAGCTGCTAGGAGCAGCTATTATTGATGAAATATATGTACTATATACAGTACCAGTTTGGACACACCTACTCATTCTTCATTTTTACTATTTTCTACATTGTAGAATAATAGTGAAGACATCAAAACTATGAAATAACACATATGGAATCATTTAGTAACCAAAAAAGTGTTTAACATGTCAAAATATATTTGAGATTTGAGAATCGTCAAAGTAGTCACCCTTTTCCTTGACAGCTTTGCCCACTCTTGACATTCTCTCAACCAGCTTCATGAGGTAGTCACCTGAAATACATTTAAATTAACAGGTGTACCTTGTTAAAAGTTAATATTTGGAATTAATTTTCTTCTTAATGCGTTTGAGCCAAGCAGTTGTGTTGTGACAAGGTAGGTGTGGTATACAGAAGATAGCCCTGTTTGGTAAAAGTCCATATTATGGCAAGAACAGCTCAAATAAGCAAATAGAAATGACAGTCCATCATTACTTTAAGACATGAAGGTCAGTCAATCCGGAACATTTCAAGGACGTTGAACGTTTCTTCAAGTGCAGTCGCAAAAACCATCAAGCGCTATGATGAAACTGGCTCTCATGAGGACCGCCACAGGAAAGGAAGACCCAGAGTTACCTCTGCTTCAAGAGGATACATTCATTAGAATTACCAGCCTCAAAAATTGCAGCTCAAATAAATGCTTCAGAATTCAAGTAACAGACACATCTCAACATACTATTCAGAGGAGACTGCGTGAATCAGGCCTTCATGATTGAATTGCTGCAAAGAAACAACTACTAAAGGACACCAATAAGAAGAAGAGACTTGCTTGGGCCAAGAAACATGAGCAATGGACATTAGACCGGTGGACATCTGTCCATTGGTCTGATGAGTCAAAATGTGAGATTTTTGGTCCAAACCGCAGTGTCTTTGTGAGACGCAGAGTCGGTGAACGGATGATCTCTGCATGTGTAGTTCCCACTGTGAAGCATGGAGGAGGAGGTGTGATGGTGTGGGGGTGCTTTGCTGGTGACACTGTCAGTGATTTATTTAGAATTCACGGCACACTTGACCAGCATGGCTACCACAGCATTCTGAAGGAATATTCCATCCCATCTGGTTTGCGCTTAGTGGGAATATCATATGTTTTTCAACAGGACAATGACTCAAAACACACCTCCAGGCTGTGTAAGGGCCATTTGACCAAGAAGGAGAGTGATGGTGCTGCATCAGATGACCTGGCCTCCACAATCACCCGACCTCAACCCAATTGTGATGGTTTGGGATGGACCGCAGAGTGAAGGAAAAGCAGCCAACAAGTGCTCRGCATATGTGGGAACTCCTTCAAGACAGTTGGAAAAGCATTCCAGGTGAAGCTGGTTGAGAAAATGCCAAGAGTGTGCAAAGCTGTCATCAAGGCAAAGGGTGGCTACTTTGAAGAATCTCAAATCTAAAATCTATTTAGATTTTAACACTTATTTGGTTACTACATGATTCCATATGTGTTACTTCATAGTTTTGATGTCTTCACTGTTCTACGAGGTAGAAAATAGTAAAAAATAAAGAAAAACCCTGGAATGAGTAGTTGTGTCCAAACTTTTGACTGGTACTTTAGGTCAGTGCATTTGCACAGGAAAACTCTCAACCAACTGGGAATTATTTGAAATACTTTTCACCCGTGTTCTGCAATTACTTAAACTTGCCGTACGCTTCGCATATGCTTCGAAACCGTTCGTAACATACTGTATATTATGACAACATTTTGTGATGTTTTTGTTCAGTTTGGTGTCTACCCCCTTCGTCAGTGATTGGTCAACAGTAGGGATTCTTCAATGAAGTGTTTGTTGTCATTCAACGACAGACAACTAGTTTTCATACATGTTTTTTTCACTTGAGAAATACTGCGTCAAACATTTTAGATGTAAAATTGCTTCCTCTGCAAAGACTTCCTCTGCAAAGACTTCCTCTGCAAAAATGACAGATTTCTTGTGTTATCTTAGATTAATTCTGACTATTTTGAGGAAGTGTACTGGCTACGTTGTTGATACGGCAGCTCAAGAGGGACAAACATTAATATTGATGCTTTTATCTCGTTTTTTTTCAAACAAATGTATTGTAAAGGAGTACGCGAGCCCAGACGTTCACTTCACCTAGCCAAGTTCTGCTCGGAGCAAAGCCAACCTGCTATGGCATTTACTCTACTGTGACAGATTCTGACGCACTTTCAGTGATATGTAAAACCAAAACAGGGGGCCTATCTGTTTCAATGTGAACTCAGAGCTCATCAGTTTTCCAGGGTGACAAGAAGGCAATAGTCAAGGTGAAATGACTATTTTCTAAGTATAGAACAACTCTCGGCCATTAGGTTCCTTTTATATCCTAATCTAATGTGAAACTAACTCTTTGTTCTCTCCCCCCCCCCTCTCTCTCCCTTTCCTCCTCTACATCTCTCTGTCTTACTGTCATTCTCTAAATCTGTTTTCTCTCTCCTCTCTTCCTCCCTCTCTCTCTCCCTCTCTCTCCATCTCCCTCTCTCTTCTCTCCCTCCCTCCCCCCCCTCTCTCTCTTCTCTTCCTCTCCCTCCTCCTCTCTCCCTCTCCCTCTGTCTCTTCTCTCTCCCTTTCCCTCCCCCTCTCTCTCTTCTCTCCCTCCCCCGCCCCTTCTATCTTTCTTCTCTCCCTCTCTTCCCTCCCTCTCTCTCTCTCCCTCCCCCTCTCTCTTCTCTCTCCCTCTCTCTCTTCTCTTCCTCTCCCTCCTCCTCTCTCCCGCTCCCTCTGTCTCTTCTCCCTCTCTTCCCTCCCTCTCTCTCACTCTCCCTCCCCCTCTCTCCAGGTACATGGCGGTGACACAGTTCTCCCCCACCCACGCCAGAAAGGCCTTTCCGTGTTTTGATGAGCCCATCTACAAGGCCACGTTCCGGGTCAGCCTGAGACACGATGCGTCCTACCTCTCTCTCTCCAACATGCCTGTAGAGGCCTCCATCTCTGATGATGATGGCTGGGTGACCAACCACTTCTCCAGGACCCCTCGTATGTCCACCTACTACCTGGCCTGGGCCGTCTGTAACTTTACCTACAGAGAGGTGACCACTGACAGTGGAGTGGTGGTGAGTTACACTAGTGACCCCCTAACCCTAACCTTAACCCTAACCCTAACCCTAACCCTAACCCTGGGCCGTCTGTAACTTTACCTACAGAGAGGTGACCACTGACAGTGGAGTGGTGGTGAGTTACACTAGTGACCCCCTAACCCTAACCTTAACCTTAGCTTAACCTTAACCCTAACCCCAACCCTAACCTTAACCCTAACCCTAACCTTAACCCTAACCTTAACCCTAACCCTGGGCCGTCTGTAACTTTACTTAGAGAGGTAACCACTGAGAGTGGAGTGGTGGTGAGTTACACTAGTGACCCCCTAACCTTAACCCTAACCCTAACCTTAACCTTAACCCTAACCCTAACCCTAACCCTAACCTTAACCTTAACCTTAACTTTAACCCTAACCTAACCTTAACCCTAACCCTAACCTTAACCCTGGGTAGTCTGTAACTGCACCTACAGAGGGGTAACCACTGAGAGTGGAGTGGTGTAGAGTTACAGTCTTACTGACTGACTGACTTAATCCTGTTTATCCCCATTGGGATGTGAGGCCACAACAGGCTCTCTAACGTCAAACAGTGAGGTGGTGGGGACTTAATGTCAGAAGATAAGATCAACTGTATTGTGCCCAAGGGGAAAATTCTCTTGGAAACACAGTATTACTGTTTCCAGAAGAAACACTCTGAGATCATCACTACAAACACCTTCTAAAGAGTTGATATTGTCATCACTACAAACACCTTCTAAAGAGTTCATACTTGCTCATCACTATAAACTCCTTCTAAAGAGTTCATACTGTCATCGCTACAAACACCTTCTAAAGAGTTAATACTGTCATCCACTACAAACACATTCTAGAGAGTTAATACTGTCATCACTACAAACACCTTCTAAAGAGTTAATACTGTCATCACTACAAACACCTTCTAAAGAGTTAATACTGTCATCACTACAAACTCCTTCTAAAGAGTTAATACTGTCATCACTACAAACACCTTCTAAAGAGTTAATACTGTTCATCACTACAAACTCCTTTAAAGAGTAATACTGGCACTCACTACAACACCTTCTAAAGATTAATACTGTCATCACTACAAACACCTTTCTAAAGAGCACACCGTTGATGTCCCAAAAATGGCTCACTTTTCCTATAAAGTGCACTACGGCCCATAAAGCTCTGTTCAAAAGTAGTGCCCTATATAGGGAATGAGGATCCATTAGGGATGCAGCCAAAATAGCTATTGAAAACAGTATTCAGCAGGTGTCCTCACCTCTCCTTCAGACAATTATCTTCGTTATCTTGACAACTTTCTCACCTTCCCATCCTGTTAACCTTGGGTTCCCCTCCTCGTCCTCGTCCTTCATCATCATCGTCATCGTTGATCTTCGTCTCCCACTTTAATTACTCCCCATTCATTTCAACTGTCATTATCCAAGGAGCATTGCCCAATATCTTCCACACACACACACACACACACCACACACACACACACACACACACACACACACACACAACACACACACACACACCACACCACCACACACACACACACACACACACACACACACACCACACACACACACACCACCACACACACACACACACACACCCACTCTCACAAGCCGC
>NW_019946504.1:51893-54855 GCF_002910315.2 Salvelinus sp. IW2-2015
TGTGCAGTAATGAAGTCAGACATATACACACATGCTCTCTCCACTAGCTGTATCCTCATTACATAACCCCACATTAACATGAAATAACTCATGACAGCCTGTCTACTTACCCATCAAGTCTGAGGATTTAATCCACGTTGTCTTTTTCTATGTCTATCTATTGATTACCCTTGATTATTGTAGTCCTCCTATCCCTCATTACAGGGACATCACCTTCTCAACAGCACCTTTAATGACCAGCCATTATCTGCAGCATTTATTTCCATACAGACCCCCTCCTAACGCTCACCCCTCACACTGCCACTAACCCATCAATCAAATTACCGTGACAACACTGGCCGGTCTCAACTCATCCATCATCGGAGCGTGGCGTGCGTGCGCAGCGAGGGGAGATGAGGAACGGAGTTAGGGCTTGCATATATCCGGGGAAGTGTAGCGAGAACTCGAACTACCAAGACGGTCAAGCAGACCTTTTTCAATGTTGTAATTTGAAATAACTTTATTTCAATAGAAACCTTGAAACCACCTTTCCAGGACTTTTCCTAAATATGTGTATTTTACAATCTAGCGGCACTTTGAGATCAATATCATAAAAGAGAAAAACGTTCTGAGAAATTGTACCTCAAAGGGCCATGATGGTCAAAATGACCGCAGGCATGTTTTACCCACAGTAGGCTTCCGCAAAGCTATTGTTTGTGTTGCTATTCCTTAGTTATTTTTCCCGCCTTGTGTTTCCGGCATTGGATGTTGCTTAGCAACTGTTGTTGTTTACTTGCTTTCAAATGAGCACGAAGGAAAGCAGCCTTTAGATTCTAGAATACAGAATCAATAGAATACAGTTGTAAATAGAAGTTAGAATTGGAACAGATTATAATAGAACAGAATAGAAACACAATTTAGAATACAGTTGTAAATAGAAGTTAGAATTGGAACAGATTATAATAGAGCATAATAGAAACACAATAGAATACAGTTGCAAATATAAATTAGAATTGGAACAGATTATAATAGAACAGAATAGAAACACAATAGAATACAGTTGCAAATAGAAGTTAGAATTGGAACAGATTATAATAGAACACAACAGGAACACAATATAACACAATAGAAGCATTATACAATAGAATAAAACACAACAGATAGGTAGCCTGATCAAAACGAACTAGTGTCTAGCTATGTCAGGAATGCTGACCGCCCTGCAGGCTTTAGCCATGCTTCAGGATATGGAAGAGTCTGATGGAGGCATTCAGTCTGATGGAGGCATTCAGTCTGATGGAGGCATTCAGTCTGATGGAGGCATTCAGTCTGATGGCAGGCATTCAGTCTGATGAGGCATTGTTGTGGTTGTGTCTGTGAGCATCCATGGCTCTGCAATGGAGACATTCAGCTGGAGGAGCATTCCAGTCTATGGAGGCATCAGTCTGCATGGCAGGCATTCAGTCTGATGGAGGCCATTCAGTCTGATGGAGCCATTTCAGCTCGTGATGGAGAACACTTCAGGTCTGATGGAGAACATTCAGTCTGATGGAGAACATTCAGTCTGATGCAGGGAGTGATGGTCTCATGGAGAACTCATCCGATGCTCCCTGACTCTGAGCCAGTGACACAGAGACACACCAGCACAAAAGATGCCGTTTCTTTTACACAACCACTTCAAGACGTCCGCGTCCGCTGATGTTCCAGTAGACTTGTGTCTTCTTTCCTCCTTTATGTTTAACCTGGACAAAAGATTGCCTCTATATTGTTGGTTTGACTTACAGCAAACTAGTTACAAGAAAAGCGTGACCAATAGCACTCCAAACACACCACACTGCTACGCCTAAACCTAGGTGCAATAGAATAACAATCAGAACAAAACTGAATCAGGAAAGAATACCATTGTCTTCTTCTTCGTTTTCATTATTTAGCCAAATGTTAATTATTTATGAAGAGAATATTCTGATATCATCATTTTGCCTGGATCACGCTATTACACTATAATTAGCCTGATTACTGGCCATTAGGCCTATTATCGGCTTACCATGGTTGTTGTAGGCCTGAACTTATTGATATTATTATCGCTATGATCATTAGCCTATTGTCATTAGCCTATTATCATTAGCCTATTATCATTAGCCTATTAGCAGGTCCTCATGTTGTATTGTGTATGCAAGCCAGTTGAGATGTCACGCAATATTGTAATTGTTGTGTGTATGAACAGAAGATTAGCCCTGATTCACATCTATATTTTATGAAATATAATAAACTAATCAGTCTATTATCATTGTCAGCAGTGCCGAAATCCCCAACCGTTGCCATCTTCGCCTGTGCCATCCACAACATCACCCAGACTGCCGACACCTGTAGGCCTACCAGGTAGGCAATTCACTCCAAAAAGCCTTTTTTTATTTTTTTTATTTTTACAAATAAGCTAATTTATCTTAAATTACATATATTTGTATTAATCCTGTAGTGCCAAATCCACCACTACCTGACAGACAGGAACTGGGAAAGGACAGCACAATCTGGAAGCTTGTGCAGCCAGCTGAAAATGTAGGGAGACGACAAGGACAGAATGTCATGAGTGAAGCTGCAGGACTCACGCCACACGCCAAGCACAATATTGAAGATGCGCTCACTGCCTTCCTGTGTTTATTTGATCACGGGATTCCGAACCACATTAAGGACCGTGGTGCACAGAGTAAAGGTGACAGTTAGTGGGACATGTCTGTTGTCCAACTAAAGGCCTTCATTGTTGTGTATCTGTGATGCTCAAAGCGTAAAGAGTACGGAGAGCTTCTGGTTGGCTGACTGGGGCTACGCATTCTTCAAAAGAGACCATGTCCCGGCATCGATACAGGGAGATCTCTTTTGACAAGAGATCTCTTTTGACAAGAGAGAGAGAGACCTGAGGCAGACGTCTCCAAGAAGACAAAATTGCCCTGGTTTCCGGAGGTGTGGGTGAAATTCGTTGAGAACATCA
>NW_019946504.1:57525-66627 GCF_002910315.2 Salvelinus sp. IW2-2015
ATAACAGCCCCTGCTCCAGCCACAGCAGGACGCCTGCGCTTCCTTAGAGGAGGGGGGCCACAGCACCTGGTGATGAACAGCCTTCAGAAGACGCTCGCTGATTCCCTTTAGAGGAGGGGGGCAGCACCTGTCTTTGAAGATGAACAGCTCAGAACTGCTCCTTAGCGGAGGGGGCAGAACCTGTGTTGATAAATGAACACTCAGACTGCGCTTAGAGGAGGGAGCACACCTGTGGGATGCAGCCTCAGACTCCTCCTTGAGAGGAGGGAGCAGCACCTGTGTGATGAACAGCTCAGACTGCTGCTCTAAGGGAGGAGCGGGAAGCGTCTAAGCACTCGTCTGCGTAGTGCACACAAGTTGAACCAGCTCAACTGTTGCTCCCCCCTTTAGAGGAGGCGGCAGCCTAAGCACCGTAGTGTGCAGTCGAAGACTGTCATCACACAGTGCTACGCGAAACCCACCACCAGACCTTCATTGCGGCTTAGAATGGATCGATCGACGCTGTGCATACAGCACACCACCATGTGCTTGGTGCCCCCCTCCTCTAAGACCATCAGCTGATATGAACAACTCAACACTCTCAAACTGCGCCTTCGCCTCTCTACCCACGATCCTCGTAGACGAGCCAGTTCGAGACTGTTCATCACACAGTTGACTGCCCCCCCTCACGTCTTAAGGAGCAGTCTGACTGTTATCACCAACAGGTCTGCCTCTCCGCGTCCTCTCAAGGAGCAGTGCGAGCCTGTTCATCACACAGTGCTGCCCCCTCCGCTAAGAGGAGTCTGAGCTGTTGCTTCATTCTGCAACGAGCTTCTCACCCACCCCTCCCTCCAATGCAGCCTTGTCATGAGAGGGAGGGGGGCTTCATCTACACACCTGTCGGCGCGCCCCTTCCGAGCTACAAGAGGCAGTTGACCTTTCCATACACGAAACATGTCTCGTGCCTCCCTCTACGCCGATCGCAGAAGCGAGGCTGAGCGTCACACAACGAACGACCTGTCCCCCGTCTCTGCCGATTAGAACCAAGCTACAGACTGCCATGGATTCTCATGCAACTACAATTACTCCAGCCGCCTGCCGCGAAGAGAGGGCAAGCACCTGTGCCCCGTTGATGAACAGCTCAGGACTGCTCGCTTAGAGGAGGGACGGCAGCACCCCTAGTGTCTATGAGACAGCTCTAGATCATGCCCTCTCTTATAACGGCAGACAGGCTGCCCCCCGGTCGCGCTAACACCGTGGACTGGAGTCTATGAGACCTAGCTCTCAGTATCCTATCACACCGTTGTACGAGGATGGCCCCCCTCCAAGGACAGTCTGTAGGGCAGCACCGGTTGATGAACAGCTCAGACTGCTCCTAGCGGAGGGGCGCAGCACCTGTGTGAGTGAATCAACTAGCTACACAAAGGAGCTCGCCCTTGCCCCCCCTTAGCCGGACGCGTGGAAGGCAGCACCATAGAGCTATGGTTGTGATGACTACGAAAACCTCAGGACTCGCTCCTTACTGTTTAGCGGTTCAATCACACAGGGTGCTGCCCCCCCTAGGCCGCTAAGCGGAGCCAGCTACTGTTTCATCACACAGGTTTCTGCCCCCCTCGGGCCTTAAGAGCCCGGGGGCCGAAGCACCTGGTGTCAACACCCTGGCAGAACCAGCGTCAGGACTGCTCCTTAGGAGGAGGGGCAGCACCTGTGTGATGAAAGCTCAGACTGCTCCTTAGCGGAGGGGGCAAGCACCTGTGTGGATGAACAGCTCAGACTGCTCCTTAGCGGAGGGGGGCAGCACCTGTGTGATGAAACAGCTCAGACTGCTCCTTAGCGGAGGGGGCAGCACCTGTGTGATGAACAGCTCCAGACTGCTCCTTAGCGGAGGGGGGCAGCACCTGTGTGATGAACAGCTCAGACTGCTCCTTAGCGGAGGGGGGCAGCACCTGTGTGATGAACAGCTCAGACTGCTCCTTGCGGAGGGGGGGCAGCACCTGTGTGATGAAACAGCCTAGACTGCTCCTTAGCGGAGGGGGGCAGCACCTGTGTGATGAACAGCTCAGACTGCTCCTTAGCGGAGGGGGGCAGCACCTGTGTGATGAACAGCTCAGACTGCTCCTTAGCGGAGGGGGGCAGCACCTGTGTGATGAACAGCTCAGACTGCTCCTTAGAGGAGGGGGCAGCACCTGTGTGATGAACAGCTCAGACTGCTCCTTAGAGGAGGGGGGCAGCACCTGTGTGATGAACAGCTCAGACTGCTCCTTAGCGGAGGGGGCAGCACCTGTGTGATGAACAGCTCAGACTGCTCCTTAGAGGAGGGGGGCAGCACCTGTGTGATGAACAGCTCAGACGCTCCTTAGCGGAGGGGGCAGCACCTTTGTGATGAACAGCTCAGACTGCTCCTTAGAGGAGGGGCAGCACCTGTGTGATGAACAGCTCAGACTGCTCCTTAGAGGAGGGGGGCAGCACCTGTGTGATGAACAGCTCAGACTGCTCCTTAGCGAGGGGGGGGCAGCACCTGTGTGATGAACAGCTCAGACTGCCTCCATAAGCGACTGTGGCAGCACCCATCTTGCCTTGTTTACCAGGCTGATTCATTGGAGAGCATGCTCTGGCGAGTCAAGAAGTTGTCCGTGGTGATGTTTCCTCCCTTCCGCCAGTTAAGGAGCAATCATCTTCAACACCACGCTCTCTCCTAGTCTTCAACCATGTCTCCTAGTCTTTAACCATGTCTCCTAGTCTTCAACCATGTCTCTAGTCTTCAACCATGTTCCTAGTCGTCTAGTCTAACCATGTCTCCTAGTCTTTAACCAGCTCCTAGCTTTCGTCTCCTAGTCTCAACCATGTCTCCTTCTTCAACCATGTCTCCTAGTCTTTAACCATGTCCTAGTCTATTAACCATGTCTCCTAGCTTTAACAGTTCCTAGTCTTTAACCATGTCTCCTAGGCTTTAACCATGTCTCTAGTCTTTAACCATGTCTCCTAGTCTTTAACCATGTCTTCCTAGTCTTTAACGATGTCTCTAGTCTTAACCATGTCTCCTAGTCTTTAACCATGTCTCCTAGCTTTAACCATGTCTCCTAGTCTTTAACCATGTTCCTAGTTTACATGTCTCCTAGGCTTTAACCATGTCTCCTAGTCTTATAACCATGTCTCTAGTCTTTAACCCATGTCTCCTAGTCTTAACCATGTCTCCTAGTCTTTTACCATGTCTCCTAGTCTTTAACATGTCTCCTAGTCTTCAACCATCTATCCTAGTCTTTAACCATGTCTCCTAGTCTTTAACCATGTCTCCTAGTCTTAACCATGTCTCCTAGTCTTCAACCATGTCTCCGAGTCTTTAACCATGTCTCCTAGTCTTTAACCATGTCTCCTAGTCTTCAACCATGTCTCTAGACTTTAACCATGTCTCCTAGTCTTTAACCATGTATCCTAGTCTTAACCATGTCTTCTAGTCTTTACCAGTCTCCTAGTCTTAAACCATTGTCTCCTAGTCTTTAACCATGTCTCCTATCTTCAACCATCTATTCTAGTCTTTAAACATGTCTCCTAGTCTTTAACCATGTCTCCTAGTCATTAACCATGTCTCCTAGTCTTTAACCATGTTCTCCTAGTCTTCAACCATCTACCTAGTCTTTAACCGATCTTCCAGTCTTTAACCATGTCTCCTAGTCTTAACCATGTCTCCTAGTCTTTAACCATGTCTCCTAGTCTTTAACCATGTCTCTCTAGCAGTTTAACCATGTCTCCTAGTCTTTAACCATGTCTCCTAGTCTTTAACCATGCTCCTAGTCTTTAAACCATGTCTCCTAGTCTTTAACCATGTCTCCTAGTCTTTAACCATGTCTCCTAGTCTTAACCATGTCTCCTAGTCTTTAACCATGTCTCCTAGTCTTTAACCATGTCTCCTAGTCTTTAACCAGTCTCCTAGTCTTTAACCATGTCTCCTAGTCTTTAACCATCTCTCCTAGTCTTTAACCATGTCTCCTAGTCTTCAACCATGTCTCCTGGTCTTTAACCATGTCTCCTAGTCTTTAACCATCTCTCCTAGCTTTAACCATGTCTCCAGTCTTCAACCATGTCTCCTAGTCTTTAAACCATGTCTCCTAGTCTTCAACCATGTCTCCTAGTCTTTAACCATGTCTCCTAGTCTTCAACCATGTCTCCTAGTCTTTAACCATGTCTCCTAGTCTTCACCATCTCTCCTAGTCTTTAACCATGTCTCCTAGTCTTTAACCATCTCTCCTAGTCTTAACCATGTCTCCTATCTTTAACCTCCTCCTAGTCTTTAACCATGTCTCCTAGTCCTTTAAACCATGTCTTCCTAGTCTTTAACCATGTCTCCTAGTCTTTAACCATCTCTCCTATCTTAACCAGGTCTCTGTGTTTAACCATGTTCTTCTAGTCTTCAACCATCTCTCCTAGTCTTTAACCATGTCTCCTAGTCTTTAACCATCTCTCCTGTCTTTAACCATGTCTCCTAGTCTTTAAACCATCTCTCCTAGTCTTTAACCAGTCTCCAGTCTTAACCATGTCCTAGTCTTAACCATGTCTCCTAGTCTTTAACCATCGTCTCCTAGTCTTTAACCAGGTCCCTAGTCTTTAACCATTTCCTAGTCTTAACCATGTCTCTAGTCTGTTAACCAGTCTCCTATTCTTTAACCATGTCTCCTAGTCTTTAACCAGTCTCGTGTTAAACCATGTCTCCTAGTCTTCAACCATGTCTCTGCGTTTAACCAGGTCTCTCATCCTTTCCCAGGCACGACGTTCAGCGTGTACATGTTCTTCACGTCGGCACGGTGTGTTGGCCACGTATTTGAGTAAAGAGGCAGCGTTGTTTTTGGTGGAACAGTTGCCACGGTGATGTCGGTACCTGCCTTGTAGCAACAATTGATAGCAGTCTGAGCTGTTCATCACACAGGTGCTGCCCCCCTCCGCTAAGGAGCAGGCAGAGCTGTTCATCACACAGGTGCTGAAAAGTGAGAATGCCATGCAGCCCCTTTACCAGGGTAAACAATGGAAAAGTGCCTGCCTCATCCGCACAATGCACCCTACTGTTACCATTGAGGGAGTCCAAAAGCCAAAGCCTGACACGGTTACCCACTACAATGCAACAAAGGTATATATATTTTTCTTACTGTGTTTACATCGATTCTTTGTGGCATTGTTTTGTGTAGCCTATAGAACTTGCAAGTAAGCATTTCATTGTAGCATACGTTGTATTGTATTGTATTCYAGTGCAATACGACAAGGCCCGCATGGTGGAAACTGCCATCCTCTACAAGGCCCGCGGGCGGAAACTGCCACAAAGGGACAATACGCTTCAACTAGCCAAAGAGCTCCGAGCGCACCACATGTCTGGGAAAGCTGTGCCGCTTGCCCAAGGTCCGGGTCTGAAGCATCCGGAGGATGAAGCCACCAGAGCAGCAGCAGAAGAAGCGGAGACAGTGCCAAGTGTGCTGGCATTGCAAACAGAACAAAACACACAAAACTTACAACACTTGCCAGAAAGTTATGTGTGGGAAATGCACAAGGAAGTTAGTGATTACTTGTGTCAACTGTGAGTAGTCTATAGAGACTAAACGGCATGAGCCAGGGCGCATTGCACACACAAAGTTTAGCCAATAATTAGTCAAATGTCTATGAGCCCATTATACATTACCAGTCAAAAGTTTGGACACACCTCCTCATTCAAGGGTTTTTCTTTATATTTACTATTTTCTACATTGTAGAATAGTAGTGGAGACATCAACACTATGAAATAACACGTATGGAATCATGTAGTAACCAAAAAAGTGTTAAACTAAATATATTTCATATTTGAGATTCGTCAAAGTAGCCACCCGTTGCCTTGATGACAGCTTTGCACACTCTTGGCATTCTCTCAACCAGCTTCATGAGGTAGTCACCTGGAATGCATTTCAATTAACAGGTGTGCCTTGATAAAAGTACATTTGTGGAATTTCTTTCCTTGTTAATGCGTTTGAGCCAATCAGTTGTGTTGTGACAAGGTAGGGGTGGTATACAGAAGTCCATATTATGGCAAGAACAGCTCAAATAAGCGAAGAGAAGCGATAGTCCATCATTACTTTAAGATATGAAGGTCAGTCAATACAGAAAAAGTTCCTTCAATTGCAGTCGACAAACCATCAAGCACTATGATGAAATATCACACTGCTTGCGGAGCTACGTCTACAAATACCATCAAGCACTATTGAAGATAGAAACTGGGTCTCATGAGGATCCGTATGCCACAGGAAGGGAAGACCATCTAGATGTTTACCTCTGCTTCAAGAGGATAAGTTTATTCGAGTTAACGTGCACCTCAGATTGGCAGTGCACTCACTTAAGAAAGTAAACTAGAACTTCATCACAAGAATTGTCAAGATAATACACGAACTCAGTATCTCACACACATCAGCTGTTTTCGACACAGAACAATGTTTTTATATAACCTTTATTTACTCTTAGGCACAACAAGAGATCTATGTATAAGATAGTCAAATTCTTATTCATTGTGAAATATACAAGTGGTGAGCGGGCCCTACTAAATGCCTGGCACCCAACCGCGTCCAACACCGGCATCGCCGATTGGCCAAACCTGTTGTACGCGCTCGCGACAATCCCACAAACAATACTTTTAAAAATATAAACAATATAATTGTACGAGATACACACACAAAATAACCCTGTGGGACTAACATGTGTAGAAATACTGCCCGAGTTCACTGTTGAAGAGATTGTTGATTCAACAAGGCTGGTTTTCTCAATAGGACCCATGCGGTGACTGGTTAAGTCGAAAAGAATGCATAGTAGAATGCAAACTCATGAGTATATGTTAATCGTACGCAAATACTCTTCTTTGACACGTCCCCAGACATAGCAACAATCCAGTATGTTGTTTTTCAGAAATTTATTAGGAAGACTGCAAGGATCCGGCCTTATGGTCAAATGGCTGGCACATAAGAACACAACTTACACATGGACAACCATTTGATAGAGTACATAACTTGCTTGGGCCAAGAAACATGATCAATGGTTTGAAGTGCCGACCCACAGTTCTCGCGCAATTGGCTATATGTCATTTAATGAGGCTACGCCATGGTTCGAGTCTTAATTCCTGTAATGGTGTTGAATACTATTAGGCAGCTGACCGCGTTACAGGTGTCCTGGTTAGTGAACGACTGCTCTGCGCGAGGGATAGATTGGGACACGACATTCCTGCTAGCTGGGTGAAGATCCCTGCTTGTATGTGTCATAGAGTTTTACCCTAATACTACATCTTCTATAGGGCAGCACTTAACCAGCATTGGCTACCGCAGCAGTCGTGGTTTGGTCGGGATCATTAATCACCGTGCCCTCTTCACACTCAGCCGCCACTACACATCTGGTGTTGCTGCTTTTTCACGTGAGGGTCTTTCGAGAGATATTGTGAGTTCTTTATACTCAAGCAGGCCCAATGCCCAACACAGTCCTCTTAGGCCTCCGGCGACTGAGATAGCCCATGGGCGACCACAATCTGGTGATTATGTTGGCTATTTTGTCGCATACAACAGATACAGTAGAGTTGTTGCATGTGGTAGTTGGGACTTTTGGACGGGTCTGAGATGTGTTTATGGGACCTCATTTGTCTTGGTCTGGACAACAATCACGGAGCGACTCCAACATACGGCCAATGCTAACCCAGCCTTCCATTGAGATGGTGTTGGGATCGACGGTTGCGAAGACGCGCAAGCCCAGAGTGAACTGGAAAAACGAGCATAGAGATCATAGGCAAGTGCCTCAGTATACAGTGGAGAAAATCTTGCTTCAAGGCCGTTGGAAAGCATTCCAGGTGAATCGTGGTTTGAGCGATCCAAAGAGTGTGCAACACTAAGCTGTCCGGATCTCAATCAGGCACTTAAGGGGGTGGTTACTTGTGAAGAAAATATTTATTATGCCATCAATGTACCAGTGCTCCTCGCGCACCTCTGGGGAGCTTAACAGCCCCAAAACATCACTGAACCCACACCATATTTCACGTGGGGTCATGAGGTCCTCTCCTTGTATGCATCTCTGTAAATTTCGTCAAAGTAACGCACCGCTTTGCCTTGGGGATGACAGCTTTGGCACACTCTTGGCATTCTCTCTCACCAGATTCACACCTGGAATGCTTTTCGGCAAGTCTTGAAGCAAGTTTCCCACGTATACTGAGCACTTGATTGGCTGTTTTTCCTTCACTCTGCGGTCCAACTATCCGGCAAACCGATCTCATTTGGGTTGAGGTCGGGTGATTTTGTGGCAGGCCAGGCATCTGATGCAGCATCCATCACTCTCGCTTCTTGGTAAATAGCCCTTACACCAGCTGGCGTGTGTGGGTCATTGTCCTGTTGATAAAACAATGAAAGTCCCACTAAGCGCAAACCAGATGTGATGGTGTATCATGGCAGATGCTGCGGTAGCCTATGCTGGTTAAGTGTGGCCTTTGAATTTTAAATACCTCACATAGCAGAATTACCAATCACCAGCCGTTCTCTACTTTGCGTCTCAAAGACACGGGCGGTCAGTTTCAAATACTTCAAAATTGGGACTCATGCAGACCAAAGGAACGATTCCATCGGTCTATATGTCCATTTGATCAATGTTTCTTGGCCCAGCAAGTCTCTTCTTCTTATTGGTTGTCTTTAGTTGTGGTTTCTTTGCAGCAATTTGACCATGACGGCCTGAATTCTTGCAGTCTGCTCTGAACACTTGTGCAGCGGTCCTAAGGCACTGCATCTCAGTGCTAAACGGCATCACTACAGTCACCCTGGTTTGACACCAGGCTTTATCACCACCGGCTGTGCCTGGGAGTCCCCACAGGGTGGCGCACACTTGGCCCATCGTCGTCCGGGTTTGGCCGGTGTAGGCCGTCATTGTAAATAAGAATTTGTTCTTAACTGACTTGCTGTTACATAAGGTTAAATACTTTTTCAAAACAGCTGATGTTGAGATGTGGTCTGTAGCTTGAGAAATCTGTGTTTTAAGGCATTTATTTGGCTGCAATCTGAGGTGCAGTTAACTCTAATGAACTTATCCTCTTGAAGCAGAGGTCACTCTGGGTCTTTCCTTTGCTGTGGGGTCCTCAATGATGACGCCAGTTTC
>NW_019946505.1:0-30176 GCF_002910315.2 Salvelinus sp. IW2-2015
GCGCGAGCTGGGCAGCATCCCAAGGCGCTGTTGGAGCTGCTGAGCGACTGCCAGCGGGGGCATCACCCTCAAAGATCCTGCCCAGCTACTCGACACTCCAGCACCCTCACAGGTGAACCAGAGGTCATATTTATTAGGGAACCGTAGCCAAAATGTTTTGCAACAGAAACAACGAGTTGTACTTGACCAGATTTCAGTAGTAGTCCCTCAGTTCTCAGTTAAGCTTCCCTTCACACTCCTACATGACTACAACACGGGTGCTAACATCCTCCTCGTGAGGGACACCTGGGAATGTAGAGTTTCCTGCACCAACACACCTGATCTCAGTTGATTAGGTGAAATTCCTCAGATCTAGTAGTCAGATGCTCTGTTAAAGCAGGGCTGGGAACAGAAACCTGTTGCCGTCGTCCGTCTTTTCTAATAGTAAAAAAATCATTCGAAAAGATTTTTATACTTTTACCTTTGATACTTAAGTATATTTTAGCACATTACAATTACTTTTGATACATATTTACAAACCAAACACTTTGACTTTACTCAAGTAGTATTTACTGGGTGACTTTTTACTTGAGTCATTTTCTATGAATTCTCTTGCCTTTTTCCATCATGTGTTTTTTCTGTACTGTCAGGTGTGAAGGGAGACGGTCTGCGTCCTACCACATGACAGAGCCACGGCTGAACTCTTACCCTGCTGGGACACACTGGTCTAATTTAATACACTTCATGGACTAACTGGGGCAACTGAGGAGAGGGAGAAGGGAAGGACTGGATGGCGGAGGGAAGAGGAGATGCAAAGAGCAGGAGGAGCGAAGGTGTACTGAAAGGAAAGAAGCCTATCTGGGGCATGGGCGACGGAAAGGCAAAGGACAGCTGATTCTGGGGCATGGGAGGAGGAAAGGAAAAGGACAGCTGATCTGGGGCATGGGGGAGTGATCGGAAAGAACAGCTTGATCTGGGGCATGGGAGGAGAAAGGGAAAGACAGCTGATCTGCGGCATGGGGAGGAGGAAACAGGAGCAAGGACAAGCTGATCTGGGGCATGGGGAGGCAGGAAAGGAACACTGAACAGCTGATCTGGGAGCATGCGGGAGGAGTAAAGGAAAGGACTAGCTGATCTGGGCATGGGAGGAGGAAAGAGAAGACAGCTGATCTGGGCATGGGAGGAGGAAAGACAAGGACAGCTGATCTGGAGCATGGGGAGGAGGAAAGAAAGGACAGCTGGCTGGGCATGGGAGGAGGAAAGGAAATGACAGCTGAATCTGGGGCATGGGGAGGAGGAAAGACAAGGACAGCTGATCTGAGCATCGGGGAGGAAAGGAAAGGACAGCGGATCTGGGCATGGGGAGGAGAAATACAAGGACAGCTGATCTGGCGGCATGGGGAGGAGGAAAGGAAAGGACAGCTGATCTGGAGGCATGGGGAGGAGGAAAGACAGCTGATCTGGCGGCATGATGGGGAGGAGGAAAAGGACAAGCGGAAGCCTGATCTAGGGCATGGGGAGGAGAAAGAAGACAGCTGATCTGGCGGGGCAATCGGGGAGAGAGGAAAGGAAATGGACAGCCTGATCTTGGCGGCATGGGGAGGAGGAAAGGAAAATGACAGCTGATCTGGGGCATGGGGAGAGGAAAGGAAAGGACAGCTGATCTGCGAGCATGCGGAGGAGGTGAACGAAAGCTGCATCTGGGGCATGGGAGGAGTAAAGGAAAGGAAAGCGATCTGGAGCATGGGAGAGTAAGGAAAGACAGCTGATCTGGAGCATGGGGAGGAGTAACAGGAAAAAGCTGCTACAGACTGCATCTGGCGGCATCGGGAGGAGGAAAGGACAGCTGATCTGGGGCATGGGGAGAGTAAAGGAAAGGACAGCTGATCTGGGCATGGGGAGATAAAGGACAGCTGATCTGGAGCATGGGAGGATAGGAAAAACCTGTTATACCATATAAACAACCAGGAGCACAGTTCTGCTGTGAGGCCTTATGTAGGGCAGGGCTCTCCAACCCTGTTCCTGAGAGATCAGTCCTGTAGGCCAGGGCTCTCCAACCCTGTTCCTGGAGAGATACAGTCCTGTAGGACAGGGCTCTCTAACCCTGTTCCTGGAGAGATACAGTCCTGTAGGACAGGGCTCTCTAACCCTGTTCCTGGAGAGAACAGTCCTGTAGGACAGGGCTCCCAACCCTGTTCCTGGAGAGATACAGTCCTGTAGGACAGGGCTCTCTAACCCTGTTCCTGGAGAGATCAGTCCTGTAGGCAGGGCTCTCTAACCCTGTTCCTGAGAGATACAGTCCTGTAGGACAGGGCTCTCTAACCCTGTTCCTGGAGAGACAGTCCTGTAGGACAGGGCTCTCTAACCCTGTTCCTGGAGAGACAGTCCTGTAGGACAGGGCTCTCTAACCCTGTTCCTGGAGAGATACAGTCCTGTAGGACAGGGCTCTCTAACCCTGTTCCTGGAGATACAGTCCTGTAGGACAGGGCTCTCAACCCTGTTCCTGGAGAGATACAGTCCTGTAGGACAGGGCTCTCTAACCCTGTTCCTGGAGAGATACAGTCCTGTAGGCAGGGCTCTCTAACCCTGTTTCCTGGAGAGATACAGTCCTGTAGGCACGGCTCTCCAACCCTGTCTGGAGAGAACAGTCTGTAGGCCAGGGCTCTCAACCCTGTTCCTGAGAGATACAGTCCTGTAGGACAGGGCTCTCTAACCTGTTCCTGGAGAGATACATCCTGTAGGACAGGGTCTCTAACCCTGTTCCTGGAGAGACAGTCCTGGTAGGACAGGGCTCTCTAACCCTGTTCCTGGAGAGACAGTCCGTGTAGGAACAGGGCCTCTCCACCTGTTCCTGGAGAGATGCAGTCCTGCTAGGACAGGCTCTCTAACCCTGTCCTGCCAGAGATGCAGTCCTGGGGACAGGCCTCTCTAACCCTGTTCCTGGAGAGATACGTCCTGTAGGACAGGGCTCTCCTACCCTGTTCTGGAGAGATACAGTCCTGTAGGCCAGGACCTCTCTAACCCTGTTCCTGGAGAGATGCAGTCCTGTAGGGCAGGGCTCTCTAACCCGGCTTCCTGCGAGAGCATGCATCCTGTAGGACAGGGCTCTCTACCCTGTTCTGGAGAGATGCAGTCCTGTAGGACAGGGCTCTCTAACCCTGTTCCTGGAGAGATACAGTCCTGTAGGACAGGGCTCTCTAACCCTGTTCCTGGAGAGATGCGTCCTGCTAGGACAGGCTCTCTAACCCTGTTCCTGGAGAGATGCAGTCCTCGTGAACAGGCCTCTCTAACCCTGTCCTGGAGAGATGCAGTCCTGTAGGACAGGCTCTCTAACCCTGTCCTGCGAGAGATACATCCTGTAGGACAGGCTCTCTAACCCTGTTCCTGGAGATCAGTCCGTAGGCAGGGCTCTTAACCCTGTTCCTGGAGAGATACAGTCCTGTAGGACAGGGCTCTCTCAACCCTGCTTCCTGGAGAGATACAGTCCCTGTAAACAGGGCTCTCTAACCCTGTTCCTGGCAGAGATACAGTCCTGTAGGACAGGGCTCTCTAACCCTGTTCTGGAGAGATACAGTCCTGTAGGCCCAGGGCTCTCTAACCCTGTTCCTGCAGAGATACAGTCCTGTAGGCCAGGGCTCTCTAACCCTGTTCCTGGAGAGATACAGTCCTGTAGGACAGGGCTCTCTAACCCTGTTCCTGGAGAGATACAGTCCTGTAGGACAGGGCTCTCTAACCCTGTTCCTGGAGAGATACAGTCCTGTAGGGCAGGGCTCTTCCAACCCTGTTCCTGGAGAGATACAGTCCTGTAGGCCAGGGCTCTCTAACCCTGTTCCTGGAGATATACAGTCCTGTAGGACAGGGCTCTCTAACCCTGTTCCTGGAGAGATGCAGTCCTGTAGAACAGGGCTCTCTAACCCTGTTCCTGGAGAGATACAGTCCTGTAGGACAGGGCTCTCTAACCCTGTTCCTGGAGAGATACAGTCCTGTAGGACAGGGCTCTCTAACCCTGTTCCTGGAGAGATACAGTCCTGTAGGACAGGGCTCTCTAACCCTGTTCCTGGAGAGATACAGTCCTGTAGGCCAGGGCTCTCTAACCCTGTTCCTGCAGAGATACAGTCCTGTAGGACAGGGCTCTCTAACCCTGTTCCTGGAGAGATACAGTCCTGTAGATTGTTTGTTTCTCTCTGTAGATTCTCACAGTACAGACTGTAGAGCGTTGGGCTGTTGGTGATTTACAATCTGAAGAKGATGTCRTTGTTAAACACCCCTCCTATTTCCTTTTTCTACCTGAAGCTGTAACTATGGTAACACAGACCTTGTTTTCCAGGTGCATCTGAAACCCCACTTTAACTACAGCCCAGCCACAGACAACCTGATCCCCTGTAAGGAGGCTGGCCTGGCCTTCTCTAAAGGAGATGTATTGCACATTGTCAACAGAGAGGACCCTAACTGGTGGCAGGTAGGTACTGCTGACCCCAGAACAGCCCTTAGCTGTGTGTTATTCATCCATAATCCACAGGTCCTCATGCCTTATTGATCAAATATATGGCTCTGCTACTACTTTCAGAGGAACGTTCTCTTAGACTCAGGGTTGAATGACTTTCCCACATCCACCCCGAGGCACTTGATCTGAAACAACTGGATGGAGAGATGCCGTGTAAGCAATATGGTAATAGGTTCGTGCTCCATCTTGCCTTCTGATTGGCTAGGTGGAACTTTTAATTAGGGATGCACGATATATCGGAATCAGCCGATATTAGCTAAAAATGCCAACATCGGTATCGGCCCGATGTCTAGTTTAACACCAACGTTAAAAACCGATGTCAAAGCTGACGTGCATACCTATATAACGTAGGTACATGACGTTATAACGCCACGTAAAATGTTGCGCTACACGTGCAACACAGCATCCCTAAACTAGCCCACCGTGTCTGCTGTGTGGATCGAGCAGTCAACAAGTCAAGTCATTTGAAAGAGTAACAACATTTCAGCAAGACAACTCAAAGGTGAAATCCATTAAAGCCAAGATAATGAAATTCATTGCTCTTGACAATCAACCGCTCTCTGTCGTGGGTGATGTTGGCTTTCGCGACTGGTCGTGTACCGGTACTCACTAACGCCACCAAGTGGCGCTATTGTTCAGATGTTGCCCTACCGGAGTTACACAGTAATAGATTCACGACATACAATGGAAAGCCGTTTGGGTCTTTGCGTGTCAAAAAAGATACACGTCAAATAACACTATTTCACAATTACACAATTTAATGCGTTAAATAAGATTTTAGTTTGACATGTAAAATAACACAGTTCTATTGTAGAATGTTGTGTGTTCTGAATTTGCAAGCGCAAGCCAAGCACCACCACTACTTTTTTTTTTTCTTTAGCACCACCAGTACTATCAGTAGCACTGTCAAAGCTGTACAAAACAGTCTGCAAACACCGGTCACGAACGATATGTTTACAATACCGCGTTGGTAATAAACATTATTTTGTTCAACCGCAACTTCTGGGGTAGCTAGCTAGCTTTAGCTTGRTACCTAGCTAGCACCAATACAACCAGCCTGAAAACAATGACCAGTAGAACCTGCAGTCATTTTCACTATTCTTAGCAATGATTTAGGAATCCTTGTGTGTCAGTATTAGCTAGGTAGCCACTTGTTGTTCGCCTATTGAAATTTAACATCAGTTCATGAAGATAAATAGTTAGCCAGCTACTTAACCTTGTTGACCAAAGCTAATGTTATAAGCAGCCAGCTAGCTTCATCTGGCTAGTGAGTCTCAACGGGACCGGGTTATGTGTTGTTAAGCTAGCCGCAATAAGGATTAGGCACAATACAGGGATTCGCGGTTTGCCTTCAAAATAAAAGTACCTCTTTGAAAGTGATTCAGAAGGTTACAATTGGTGGAATCATGCCATATTTATACTAGATCATGTTAAACAAGGTTGGAATGTGAAGCAATGAAATGGGGTGTCAGTCTACTCGGTGACACCCACAGAACACAACTGTGAAGAGTTTATGTAAATATTAGCGTTGTAGCTCTTATCGCGGGACTGTGAAATCACCTCCACAGTCACCCTATTGTGTGTGTGTTGACATTCATATTGCACTGTACAGTTTTACCTAAGGATTGGGGATCAATGAAATGGGGTATCAGTCTACTCAATACCCAATATATTTTTTCCCAACGTCCTCCTCAGTTATCAGACTCCAAAACATCCTCTAAGTATAGGTTGACAATAAATGTGGCTCAATTCACAGTTGAGTCCTGCAATAAGAACTACAATGTTAATGTTTTCTGGGTGTCACTGAGTAGACTGATACCCCATGTCATTGATCCACAATCCATAGGTAAGGCTGTACAGTGAAATAAGTTTGCCCACAATGCAATTCTAAAGTATAATACATCCAGTGTGATTTCAAAAGCTTTTGTCAAATTAACAAATTGTCTTTTGTTGATTTTATATAACATTCCAACCTCGTTTAGCATGATCTATTAAACTATGCCATAATTATACTATTTGTATTCCCGTGTGGCTCAGTTGGTAGAGCATGGCGCTTGCAACGCCAGGGTTGTGGGTTCATTCCCCACGGGGGGACCAGGATGAATATGTATGAACTTTCCAATTTGTAAGTCGCTCTGGATAAGAGCGTCTGCTAAATGACTTAAATGTAAATGTATTAATTTGCATCACTGTCAATGGCATACTTTTATTTTGAAGTCTAACCGCAAAGTCCACTATTTTGGCTAATCCTTATTATAGCTAGCTTCACATAGATGGGTCCGACCACCATTAATCAACTAAGAACTGTCTTATAAATGAGGTTTATTTTAGATGATGACACCTAGCTATATAGTTAGCCAGGTAACTATAGCTACTGAAACAGATGATATGTTTTTGGGGAAGAACGTTGTTTGCATCTATGAGCTAGCTAGCTTCTTTTTAATGACTAGCACTGTAGGTACACAAGACAACTTTACTCCATTTGTGACTTTTAATTTACAAAAAATGAACTGCTCCTTAAGAGTAGAGCAAGAGAAACAGGAAGTAGCATGTYTCTGACCTCACATCCTGTCCCTCAGGCAGTCAACATTGTGGGAGGAGCCACAGGACTGATCCCCAGTCAGTTCTTAGAGGAGAAGAGGAAGGCCTTTGTGAGGAGAGAATGGAATGGATCAGGTACATTTCTGACTATGTAAAATGACTTTGGGTGTTTTGAAAAGTGCTTAAAATGTAATTATTATTAGGCAGTTAGACTTCTTTACACCCGCCTATATAACTCAGAATACTGCCTGGTTCAACTGAGGTGAAATGGAATTGTAACACACATCTCTATACTCAACAAAGTRCTGAYATCTACCCCAAAATCGTATCTTCTCCCCACCAGTTTGTGTCCTCGTGTGTGTCCCAAATGGATCCCTTTACCCTATATAGTGAAAGTAGTGTACTATATACACACAGCCTCTATACCCATGACAGTTTATTTCTGAAGTGATCACATTTGGCAGCAAACTGCCATGAAAGTATAGGCTGAATCCACACTCTAATAAATAACCCCCCCACCACTTCCCCACTACTTGTGTCCACAACTCAGACGTACTTAGGAAATATGTTTACTCTGGTGCCCTCTTGTGGTTCAGTGAACTTTTAATGTGTTTTGTTCCTCCCAGGCGTTCTCTGTGGGACACTAACAGGAAAGAAGAAGAAGAAGAAGATGATGTNCCATAATCCACAGGTCCTCATGCCTTATTGATCAAATATATGGCTCTGCTACTACTTTCAGAGGAACGTTCTCTTAGACTCAGGGTTGAATGACTTTCCCACATCCACCCGGAGGCACTYGATCTGAAACAACTGGATGGAGAGATGCMGTGTAAGCAATATGGTAATAGGTCCGTGCTCCATCTTGCCTTCTGATTGGCTAGGTGGAACTTTTAATTAGGGATGCACGATATATCGGAATCGGCYRATATTMGCTWAAAATGCCAACATCGGTATTGGCCCGATGTCTAGTTTAACGGCAATGTTAAAAACCGATGTCAAAGCTGACGTGCTTACCTATATAACGTAGGTACATGATGTAATGACGCCACGTAAAATGTTGCGCAACACAGCATCCCTAAACTAGCCCACAATGTCTGCTGTGTGGATCGAGCAGTCAACAAGTCAAGTCATTTGAAAGAGTAAGAACATTTCAGCGAGACAACTCAAAGGCGAAATTCATTAAAGCCAAGATAATGGAATTCATTGCTCTTGAAAATCAACCGTTCTCTGTCGTGGGTGATGTTGGCTTTCGCGACTGGTCGAGTACCGGTACACACTAACGCCACCAAGTGCGCTATTGTTCAGATGTTGCCCTACCGGAGTTACACAGTAATAGCTTCA
Source organism: Salvelinus sp. IW2-2015 (assembly GCF_002910315.2). Taxonomy (NCBI): domain Eukaryota; kingdom Metazoa; phylum Chordata; class Actinopteri; order Salmoniformes; family Salmonidae; genus Salvelinus; species Salvelinus sp. IW2-2015. Next base: position 8,366 of record NW_019946505.1, read on the forward strand.
CGACATACTATGGAAAGCCGTTTGRGTCTTTGCGTGTCAAAAAAGATACACGTCAAATAACACTATTTCACAATAACACTATTTAATGCGTTAAATAAGCTTTTAATTTGACATGTAAAATAACACAGTTCTATTGTAGAATGTTGTGTGTTCTGAATTTGCAAGCAAGAAAGCAATTTTAGCACCACCACTACTATCAGTAGCACTGTCAAAGCTGTACAAAACAGTCTGCAAACACCGGTCACGAACGATATGTTTACAATACCGCGTTGGTAATAAACATTATTTGTTCAACCGCAACTTCTGGGGTAGCTACTACGCTTGCTGGTACCTAGCTACACCCATACAACCAGCCTGAAAACAATGACCAATAGAAACCTGCAGTCATTTCACTTTCTTAGCAATGATTTAGGAATCCTTGTTGTGTCAGATTAGCTAGGTAGCACTTGTTGTTCGCCTATTGAAATTTAACAGAGAAATTTAACGGAGAAACGCTGGGCCAATTTTTGCGCCCGCCCTATGGGACTTCAATCATGCCGAATGTGATACAGCCTGGATTCAAACCAGGGGACTGTAGTGACGCCTCTTGCATGAGATGTAGTACCTTAGACCGCTGCGTCATGTGTGTGTTAACTATTAACTGTACATAGAAATGCTTAAAAGGCCAATTTTGGGGGGAATCTGGTATTGTTTTTGGCAAGGAAGATATCGGTATCGGACAAAAATGTCATATCGGTGCATCACTAACTTTGAATCATATTGCTTCCAGCTGTCCTAACCGCCCTGAGCACCCCTAATGGGATAGGGGCGTAGTATTCCATTTGTGACTTTATTACAAAAATGAACTGTCCTTAAGAGTAGAGCAAGAGAAACAGGAAGTAGCATGTTTCTGACCTCACATCCTGTCCCTCAGGCAGTCAACATTGTGGGAGGAGCCACAGGACTGATCCCCAGTCAGTCTTAGAGGAGAAGAGGAAGGCCTTTGTGAGAGAGAGAATGGAATGGATCAGGACATTTCTGACTATGTAAAATGGACTTTGGGTGTTTGAAAAGTGCTTAAAATGTAATTATTATTAGGAGTTAGACTTCTTTACACCCGCCTATATAACTCAGAATACTGCCTGGTTCAACTGAGGTGAAATGGAATTGTAACACACATCTCTATACTCAACAATCTACTGAATCTACCCCAAAATCGATCTTCTCCCCACCAGTTTGTGTCCTCGTGTGTGTCCCAAATGGATCCCTTTACCCTATATAGTGAAAGTAGTGTACTATATACACACAGCCTCTATACATGACAGTTTATTTCTAATGATCACATTTGGCAGCAAACTGCCATGAAAGTATAGGCTGAATCCACACTCTAATAAATAACCCCCCACCACTTCCCCACTACTGTGTGTCCACAACTCAGACCTACTTAGGAAATGTTTACTCTGGTGCCCTCTTGTGGTTCAGTGAACTTTTAATGTTTTTGTTCCCCCAGCGTTCTCTGTGGGACACTAACAGGAAAGAAGAAGAAGAGAAGATGATGTACCTGATGTCCAAGAATGCAGTGAGTTCAGCAGCCATTAGACCTCTCTGATCCTGCTCTAAAGGACTTCAGTTCACCATTGGCTGTTGTTATACTGATAACAGTATCTCCAGCCATTAGACCTATCTGATCCTGCCTCTAAAGGACTTCAGTTCACCATGTGGCTGTTATACTGATAACAGTATCTCCAGCCATTAGACCTCTCTGATCCTGCTCTAAGGACTTCAGTTCACCATGTGGCTGTTGTTATACTGATAACAGTATCTCCAGCCATTAGACCTCTCTGATCCTGCTCTAAAGGACTTCAGTTCACCATGTGGCTGTTGTTATACTGATAACAGTAGCTCCAGCCATTAGACCTCTCTGATCCTGCTCTACAGGACTTCAGTTCACCATGTGGTGTTACTATCAGTAACATGTTGTTGCCAGAGCCATCTCCTAATGCATATCAAAGCAAAAAAACAAGCTGGATATACCTATGTCTCTCATTATTGGCAGCCATTCATTTAATATTTCAGTGATATAAAAGTGTACTACAGTATAGCCTAACTAGTAGGTAGGTTCATTTTCCATCTATTGTGGGCTCTACACTGAGCGTACAAAACATTAGGAACACYTGCTCTTTCCATGACAGACTGACCAGGTGTCACTTGTTAATCCATTTTARTCAGTGTAGATGAAGGGGAAGCAACTCAATAGTAGGAAGGTGTTCTTAATGTTTTGTACACTCAGTGTATATAACTGTAGTATAGATGACTGTATATAATACTGAACAAAAATATAAACGCAACAAATGTAAAGTGTTGGTCCCATGTTTCATGAGCTGAAATAAAAGATCCCAGAAATGTTCCAGACACACAAAAAAACTATTTCTCTCAAATGTTATGCACAAATTTGTTTACATTCCTGTTAGTGAGCATTTCTCCTTTCTCAAGATAATCCATCCACCTGACAGTTGTGGCATATCAAGAAGCTGGTTAAACAGCATGATCAGTACACAGGTGCACCTTGTGCCGGGGACAAAAGACCACTCTAAAATATTCAGTTTTGTCACACAACACAATGCCACAGATGTCTCCAGTTTTGAGGGAGTGTGCATTTGGCATTCTGACTGCAGGACTGTCCACCAGAGAATTGAATGTACATTTTTCTACCATAAGCCGCCTTCAACGTCGTTTTAGAGAATTTGTCAGTACGTTGAACCGRCCTCACAAACGCGGACCACGTGTAACCACGCCATCCTAGGACCTCCACATCCGGCTTCYTTACCTGCAGSATCGTCTGAGACCAGCTACCAGGACAGCTGATGAAACTGAGGATTATTTCTGTCTGTAATAAAGCCCTTTTTGTGGGGAAAAACTCATTCTGATTGGCTGGGCCTGGCTCCCCAGTGGGTGGACCTATGCCGAACCATGGCTGTGCCCCTGCCCAGTCATGTGAAATCCATAAATTAGGGTCTAATGAATTTATTTCAATTGACAGATTTCCTTATGTTAAACTAACTCAGTAAAATCGTTGAAATTGTTGTATGTTGTGTTTTTATATTTTTGTTCAGTAGTTATGTGTTAGTATTATTACTGAGCAAACTAAGCTGATGGTGGTAGCGTGTCTGTTGTCGTGACGACCAGAGTTTGACCGCCACGAGCTGCAGATCTACGAAGAGGTGGCCAAGATGCCTCCGTTCCAGAGGAAGACCCTGGTTCTGATTGGTGCTCAGGGAGTGGGCCGGCGCAGCCTAAAGAACAGACTGATCATCATCAACCCCCTGCTCTATGGAACCACCGTCCCGTGTGAGTTCCACCCCCCCGTGTGTGTGTATATCAGAGACAAACTTCAGTCTCCTATGGATTAATGAGATTTTTCCTCACCCCCCCTCTTTCTCTCCTCACCCCTCTTTCTCTCCTCACCCCTCTTTCCTCACCCCTCCTGCATACCTCCCTCAATCTCCTTACCCCACCTCTCACTCTCTCCTCCTCCTTACCTCCCACCATCACCTCCCTCCAGTCACGTCTCGTTCTGCTCGGGAGGAGGAGAGAGACGGCCAGTCGTACTGCTTTGTGTCTCGGTCCCAGATGGAGGCAGACATTAAGGCCCGTTGCTACCTGGAGCATGGAGAGTACGATGGAAACCTCTACGGAACCAAGATGAACTCCATCCACGAGGTGGTGGACGCAGGACGTACCTGCATACTGGACGTTAACCCACAGGTAGGTCTGACACACAGTCAGGATTTATTCATTTTAAAGGCCCAGAAAATGGGATTCTCCTGTGTCTTTATATATGTTTCTGTACTTAGGTTGGAATAATACTGTAATGTGAACATTCTGATCAGGCCTTTGTGTTGAGCTGATTGAAAAGACCGCCTGAAATTTCAGCTTGTTTTTGTGGGAGTTTTGGTCGGCCTGGTGACATCACCATGTGGAAAATGAGTTAATAGACCAATAAGAAACAGAGTTCCAAACCTCTCTACCAATAACAGCTAGTTTTTAGTTTCCCCCTCCCCATTCAGACCACTCCCAGACAGTCTTGGCTAAATTCTTTCTTGAGAAATTGCTTTTGCTAAGAAGCTATTTTTGTTTCTTTTTAACTATTTTGATTGAAAATAATGACCGTAAGGGACCTAATTTGTTACCCAGAAATGATTTGATATTGAGATAAAAACAGATGCATGGGTCTTAAGCAAAACCTGAATAAGCATGATTACGTGATGGGTCATGTGTGTTGATGGGTCGTGTGTGTTGATGAGTCGTGTGTGTTGATGAGTCGTGTGTGTTGATGAGTCATGTGTGTTGATGAGTCGTGTGTGTTGATGGGTCCGTGTGTGTTGATGGGTCGTGCTGTGTTGATGGGTCGTGTGTGTTTGAATGGGTCGTGTGTGTTGATGGGTCGGTGGTGTGATGAGTCGTGTGTGTTGATGGGTCGTGTGTGTTGAGGTCGTGGTGTTTGAATGAGTCGTGTGTGTTGATGGGTCGTGTTGTTGATGGTCGTGTGTGTTGATGAGTCGTGTGTGTTGATGGTCGTGTGTGTTGAATGAGTCGTGTGTGTTGATGGGTCGTGTGTGTTGATGGGTCGTGTGTGTTGATGAGTCGGTGTGTGTTGATGGGTCGTGGTGTGTTGAGGTGGTGTGTGATGAGTCGTGTGTGTTGATGGTTGTGTGGTGTTGATGGTCTGTGTGTGATGGGTCGTGTGTGTTGATGGTCGTGTGTGTTGATGGGTCGTGTGTGTTGATGAGTTCGTGTGTGGTTGATGGGTCGTGTGTGGGTTGAGGTCGTGTGTGTTGATGGGTCGGTGGTGTTGATGGGTCGTGTGTGTTGATGGGTCGTGTGTTTGATGGGTCGTGTGTGTTGATGAGTCGTGTGTGTGATGGGTCGTTGTGTTGATGAGTCGTTGGTGTTGATGGGTCGTGTGTGTTGATGAGTCGTGTGTGTTGATGGGGTCGTGTGTGTTGATGGTCGTGTGTGTGTGATGGGTCGTGTGTGTTGTGAGTCGTGTGTGTTGAGGTCGTGTGTGTGATGGGTCGTGGTGTGGTTGATGAGTGTGTGTAGTCGTGTGTGTTGTGTTTGATGGGGTCGTGTGGTGTTGATCGAAGTCATGTGTGTTGATGGGTGTGTTGTGGTGTGTGGTGTGTGTGTGTGGTGTGTGTGGTGGTTGTGTGTGGTGTGTGTGTGTGTGTGGTGTTGTTGTGGAGTTGTGGTTTGTGTGTGGTTTGATGGGCTGTGTGTGTTGTGTGTGTTGTGTGTGAGGTTGTGTGTGTTTGATGGGTTTGTGTGTCGTTGAATGGACATTGCACACACACAACTACTGGAAGATGTTGTCGCTGTGTTGAATCAGGGCCATTTCGTGTGTCGATGTAGCTATTTTAGATACTAGGGTCAGTGTCGGATGTGGTGTCTGATGGGCGACTCCGTGTAGTCAATACGAAGTCTAGCACGGACAGCTATCTGTACGTGCTCAAGTTCAGATAACCGGCATCGTAGCGTTGATACCCATCAACACAGCGTTACAGTCAGATGCTGGTCTCAGTCAAGCCGACATCGAGAAGCCAGCTGCAAACAGCAAGCAGTCATCACACTAACCATCAACACACAGAACCCACAATATCACTACAGTCAAGTCAGCTACTACTACCACGCACCTGAGCGACATCTACACACCACCACATCACACACACACAGGCAACACACCAACACAGCCTATGCACATCCACACAAACAAAGGCATCGACCCTCACCGATATCGGGGTGACGACGCTGCGGACAACTCACACAATATCAACCTCACCACACAGAGCCTCATCTACACAACTAGCGACGTACTTGCATCAGAGCGAGCACGATCGGCACATACATCTGAGAGCGAGCTGAGCACTGAAGTACCCAGTTCATTACAACACAAAAATCACACGTACACGTCTGATCAGGAACACCTTCAAAGAATTACAACGGTACCCTCCTCTCCTCTTCCGTGTTGTTCTGTTCTCCCTCTCCCTCTCTCTTTGTCCGATAGATACTCTGTTCGCTCTCTGATACTTTACGGCTATCAGGTTCAGTGACGTCATCCAACGCCCACACGACATCAAACACGAACTCCATAACACACCACCGACCCATCAACAATCACACGACTCATCAACACACACGACCCATCACATTACTACGACCCACAACATCCACGACTCATCAAACACACGACCCATCAACACACAGACCCATCATACCACACACCGACCTCATCAACACACGATCCCATCAACACACATCGACCCTCCATCAACACACACGACTCATCAACACACACGCTCCTTGCCTTCGCATCATATAACCCACCACTACCACTCTCCAATCAGTCACATCTCTCCCTCAATCTCTATCCCATCTCCATCACTCATCCACCCTCCCCACCTTCCTCAAATCCACACACGACTCTCTACTCAAACACCCACGCATCCACTCAACACATCCTCTCATGCATCACCCGGTCTCGCGCTCTACATCCACTCATTTACTATTCCCGAGCCTCGACCTTCTCATCCCCACCTCACCACACCTCTACCGCACCCCCATTCAACTCTTCTACCTACTGCCTCTCTCCCCGACCATCAACTCTACACATCCATCCCCTCCTCTCTCCCTCTCTCATTCATGGAGCAGGACTGAAGAAGGTACGGTGTGATGAGAGCGTCAAGGAGTCGCCGGTACAGCCCTACTGACACTGACTGATCTTCGTTTTAACTTGACTAACTCTGGACACATGGCCTTGAGCGCTGCATAGGCGCCGAGTGGAGCAGCTTTGTTGTTCTGAGGCTTAATGTGGGTTCCCAGTTCAGCTGGAGTGTAACTGAGACCTTTCGGTCCTGTCCGTCTTTCACCTGCCAGCCCGCCCATTGGTTATTTGGCCTGCTCCTACTGGGCTGGCAGGACCACCGCCCGCATGCTGGGGCCCAGTGAGTAACACTGAGCACTAGAAAGAGTTGTCGCTTAACCAGCGCACGGTTGGCTGGGGTCCGAGAGTTCAGTTTCAATTCATGTTAATGGCAGGAATTAGAGCTGAAGCTACAATTCCACAGTTTTCCGCATTGAGGGAGAAAGTGGATTATGTGCAGTGGAACTTTACCTAAAATTGACTGAAATTGAATATTGGACATTACTACAGGATGTACGAGCTGAGGAGCGCCATTGATTCATTCTGGTACTCGGATCTGGGACTTATGAGCGCCCTTATGCAGCACCCATCGGGCTGCGCCTATAATTCGGTGACGATTCCATAGTTATTGTGCTTTAGACGGCCATTTTTGGGTGGTTTGTGACTGGTGTACATCTGTGGGTCGTAGTATGCGGTTTGGTTGTGGTGAAGTTTTTGGGTTGTTAGGTTTCGTCTTGTCGTGTCGGTTGCGTCTTGGTGAGGGTCGAGGTTTTAGGGGAGTCTGGGTAGGTGACTGGTGACGGCGGAGAGAGAGGTGATGGGTGGGTGTGAGGGTCTGCGGAGCGGGGGTGAGGATGCGAGGGTGGGGAGGGGGTGAGCATCTATTAATCATAGGAGCTGAAGTTGTTCTGATAGTACACACACACGGGGGGGTGGAAATCACGACCCAGGGACCGTGGTTCCCATAAGAGCCAGGGGGTTTGATGTGATCATCTGTTCTTTCAGGCGCGCCGGCCCACTCCCTGAGCACCAAATCAAGAACCAAGGGTCTTCTCTGGAACGGAGGCATCTTGGCCACCTCTTCGTCAGATCTGCACGCCGTGGCGGTCAACTCTGGTCGTCACGCATCAGACAACGACCACGTCGCTTGTTTCTCAGTTATATCTAACCTTACTCACAAATTAAAACGACCTACATACACAATTTCACATTACGGTTAGTTTACAGGACTGTCTCTCCGAATTGACTCCATTGTTCCGCTCGTTGCCGCGTGTGGTCCCACTGGGCCGGCCCAGCTCAGAGCGTTCTTTCCCAAGGGCTTATACACGCAGATTTGCTTCATGAGGTCTGGTCAGTCCGACATGCCTGCAGGTCAGCAGCCGGTGAGGTCAGGATGGGTGGTTACACAGTGGTCGCGTTGGTGAAGGCCGGTTCACGTACTGACCAAATTTCCTAAACGAGTTGAGGCGGTTTATGGTAGAAAAAATGTGACATTCAATTCTCTGGTGGATCAGCTCCTGCAAGTCAGAATGCCAAGATGCACACTCCCTCAAAACTGGAGACATCTGTGGGACCATTGTGTTTTTTTGTGTGACAAACTGAGATATTTTTAGAGTGTCTTTTGGTCCCCCGACACCAGGTTGCCACTGTGTAATGATCATGCTGCTTAATCACTCTTGATCTGCCACACTGTCAGGTGGAATGGATTATCTTGAGAAAAGGAGAAATGCTCACTAATAGGAGTAAAGCACAGTTGTTCACTTACTCTGAGGAAATAGTTTTTTTGGTGATGTCTGAAACATCTGGATCTTATATGTTCAGCTATGAAACTGGGAGACCAACTTTACATTTGTTGCGTTTATTTTTGTTCAGTATTATATACAGCATCTATCCACCCCACCCTAGCCTACTACAACGGCAAGCCCCACCCCGCCTAGCCTAGCCCTCACCTAGCCTAGCCTCACCTATCCCCACCCGCCTATCCCCACCCCGCCTAGCCTCACCTAGCCCAGCCCCAGCCCACCCTGCCTCACCTAGCCTATCCCCACCCCGCCTAGCCTCACCTAGCCCAGCCCCACCCTCCTAGCCCAGCCCCACCCTGCCTAGCCCCTCCAGGCTCAGTCTGCTCTGCACCACAGCCCCATCTGTACACTATGCAACACTCTGGATATGTCCCAAATAGCACTCTATTCCCTATGTAGTGCACTACTTCTGACCAGCACTACATAGGAGTAGGGAGCCATTCGGAATAGAACCAATGTTCACAATACACAGGAAGTACTTTATTTATTGAACATTCTAACTTGAACTTGACTACCTTTCTGTTCTTATGGATATGGAACGAGAAAACAAAATCATGGAGTTGAGGATATTTAAAAAATATTCATGTTTTATTTTATCACTGTTGGTTGCTCACAACTACTACAATATTTATCATAACGTTTAGAACAATAATACAGGAGTATTTATTCTGAAAGCAGATGCGAGGAGGCTTGCTTTGTGACGATGAGATACCTCAGTGTGTTAAAACTCTTCTCAGTTTACATTTCATACAGTATTCATCTCCTGGCCCTGCGTCCCAAATGGCACCCTATTCCTTAGGGCTCCAGTGAAAGTAGTACCCTATCAGCCCTGGTCAAAGTAGTGCACTACGTAGGGAATAGGGTGCCATTGGGGACGCACACATGGTCTCACGTCATCCTTCAAGTCATCTCTGAACCCTCCATGTAGAATAACAGCCATGTTCTCTCTTTAAGGCAGACTAAGGGCTGAGAGACAGAAATGGTAATATCACACCACATCTGTGAGATAAAGGTCTTTGTTGCTGTTTTTGGATGAGACAATAATGTAGGCTAATACAATTTCCCCCCCCCTTGTTACGTCGCTTTCTTTGTTACGAGATTGTGAATGGTTTCTAAAGGTCGACTCAGCGAGATGACGTTGCATGCACAAAGTTTAAGACGTAGTGGATCCATTTCCTCGACAACTAGGGAGCGTTGAAGTGCGAGGTTAAACTACTCCGCTGTTTTGGGCCCGTACCTACCACGTTGTAGCAGTGTGAAGTGCACATGCGCAGATACTTTGTGTGACTGTATGAGAGCATAGTCTTGCATCTTGCTCATCTCTATATCTTCGTTGCAACGCCATCTCGAGGAGTCTACTTTTAATTCCATTGTATTGTCAGCGGACGGTCTACCAGTTGGGTCAGTACTCTGTCAGCYCGGTCTGTATGGTGCTGTGTTTTATGTTGGAGTAATATTTCCAGGATACTCGTCTGGACCTTGACAGCGTACTGCATCTCAGAGAACCATCCCTTTTTGATGTGATATTACTGAAACTTAACTGTTTTTTAACCAATTGCCATATCTACTTAAAAGTTATATATTTTACAATTTCAACAGAGCAAACATTTGTATTTTCAGATGTGTCAAATAAAATAACTGTTTTTTTTTTTACAACTTGAACTTATCTCAGGTAATATTTATCATATCCGGAGTGTGTAAAAAATGTGACTTAATTTGTTTCACAGAAGGGTAAATTTGTTTATTAAAAAAAGAGAAAATAATATTTCAACGGTAGAAATGTCTCCATGTTAGTCAATGGAAACAACCATTTGGCTTAGTTCACTAAATGTCAGTAGTTACAGTGCCTTCAGGAAGCATTCACAACCCTCAACGTTTCACACATTTTGTTGTTACAGCCTGAATTGTTTTATTGATTTACATTTAGATTTTTTATCACTGGCCTGCACATAACACCCCATAATGTCAAAGTGGAATTGTTTATTTTTACAAATTAACTAAAAGCTGAAATGTCTTGAGTCGATAAGAATTCAACCCCTTTATGGCAAGCCTACCAAGACAGTGGCCAAGTTAGAGTTTGAACTTAAATCTATGGCAATACCTGAAAATGGTGGTCTAGCAATGATTAACAGCCAATTTGACAGAGCTTGAAGAATTTAGAAAATAATGTTGCACTATCCATGTGTGGAAAGTGCTTAGACTTACACCTGTAATCACTGTCAAAGGTGCTTCTACAAAATAGTGACTCGGGTGTGAAAACTCATGTAAATGATATTTCTGTATTTCATTTTCAGTCAATTTGAAAACATTTTTTAACATGTTTTCACTTTTATTATGGGGTATTTGTGTCTAGATGGGTGAGGGGGAAAAAAACATCAGGCTATAAAAAAAAATATGGAATAAGTCGATGGTTATAAATACTTACTGAAGACCATCTCTATACTGAACAAAACTATAAAACGCAACATGTCAAGTTTTGGTCCCATGTTTCATGAGCTGAAATAAAAGATCCCAGAAATGTTCCATACGCACAAAAAGTTTCTCAAATTATGTGCGCACATTTGTTAAAATCCTTGTTAGTGAGCATTTCTCCTTTTGCCAATTTAATCCATCCATCTGACAGGAGTGGCATATCAAGAAACTCATGTACGTGTAACCACGCCATCCCAGGACCTACACATCCGGCTTCTTCACCTGCGGGATCGTCTGAGACCAGCCACCCGAACAGCTGATGAAACTGTAGGTTTGCACAACTGAATAATTTCTGCACAAACTGTCAGAAACCGTCTCGGGGAAGCTCATCTGCGTGCTCGTCATCCTCACCAGACTTAACCTCACTGCAGTTTGGCGTCGTGATTGACTTCAGTGGGCAAATACTCACCTTCTATGGCCACTGGGACGCTGGAGAAGTGTGCTTTTCACGGATGAATCCCGGTTTCAACTGTACCGGACAGATGGCAGACAGCGTGTATGGCTTTGTGTGGGTGAGCGGTTTGTTCATGTCAACGTTGTATACAGAGTGGSCCATGGTGGTGGTGGGGTTATGGTATGGGCAGGCATATGATACAGACAACTAACACAATTGCATTTTATCGATGGCAATTTGAATGCACAGAGATGCAGTGACGAGATCCTGAGGCCCATTGTTGTGCCATTCATCTGCCGCAATCACCTCTTGTTTCAGCATGATAAAGCACGGCCTCATATCCCAAGGATCTGTACACAATTCCTGGAAGCTGAAAATGTCCCAGTTCTTCCATGGCCTGCAACCTCACCCAATTCACCCATTAGCAATGTTGGATGCTCTGGGTCAACTGTAGAACGGTGTGTTCCAGTTCCGCGCCAATTTCAAGCAACTTCACCACAGCCATTGAAGAGAGGACACACATTCCACAGGCCACAAATCAACGCCTGATCAACTCTACTTTTAAAGGTACTGTGACCAACAATGATACTCTGTATCCCAGTTGTTGAAATTCATAGAATTATGGTCCTAATGAATTTATTTAGAATTGAACGATTTCCTTATATGAAACTAACTCGGTAAAATCTTTGAAATTGTTTTTATATTTTGTCAGCGTAGTTTTCTGGGGGCATTTTCCCTGAAAAGCCTCGTAGTTGATGTTCGGTCCATAACAGTACCATGTACAGACCCCCTGCTTTTCCTCCAAACTACTCTTTACTTCTTTTCTAAAGCAGTAGAGTCGACCAACTGTCCAATCATTTGCCATTTCTACATTTAAATGTACTGTAGTCATTTAACGACAACTTATCTAGAGTGACCTGAATATATGGCGTGTAACACCAAGTATGGAAAGGAAATCCTAACATGCTGCTCTGCTCCCAAGTGAATTTTCTACGTTTCGACCCTGGGCAGTCTGACAGCAGCGGTGGGCACGTTTTCCAGGAGGTTTGCCTACAACTCCAGTGAGCAGCGTGGCAGCGTTGTCCAGAGGTTTGCCTACAACTCCAGTGAGGCAGGGGCAGCTTGTCCAGGAGGTTTGCCTACAACTCCAGAGCAGCGGTGGGCGCGTTGTCCAAGAGGTTTGCCTCCAACTCCAGTGAGCACGGTGGGCAGCGTTTTCCAGGAGGTTTGCCTACAACTCCGGGAGCAGCGGTGGGCAGCGTTTTTCCAGAGAGGTTTGCCTACACTCCAGTGAGCAGCGGTGGCAGCGTTGTCCGGAGGTTTGCCTAACACTCCAGTGAGCAGCGGTGGCAGCGTGTCCAGAGGAGTTTGCCTCAACCCAGTGAGCAGCGGTGGAGCAGCGTTGTCCAGAGAGGTTTGCCTACAACTCCAGGAAAGGAAAGTACCTGGATGTCTATGTTCTCCAAGTGTTGTAGATGGAGAAACAATCCGTATAATAAAAAATGGTGTAAGTTTAGTATCCTGACCAGAATAAACGAGCAATAAATGAAGACCGTCCTTGTCAACTTACCAATGCAGAAGAAAATCCCATGGAAAAGGGTAACAAACTAATCAAGCTGGTAATTCCACTGAAAAGAGTGACAAGAATCGCACAGTTACAAATATAGAGATGTACACCGATTTTAAGCCGACATTCAAGGATTACCTGTGAATGCTGTTCTCTTGCTAAGCAGGACAATCTGCCTTTAAAACATTATATAATACGTATGGAACGCTGAACTTTTGAAGTTTCGAACTGAAATGCCTTTAATGCCTCCATTCTGGGGAAAGTAGTTTTAGGCCAGGATCCAAGATACGTGTAATGCACTGCTCTATAATAACGTGACTTTTAAAGGTAATTTTACGCTTGATGCACCTTTTGCCSTGAATRCAAATCTCMACAAACAAAAACATGCCTTTAAAAGGATCATTGTCAGCTGTCCAGTGCACTACTCTATAACGCGCCTTGGATTGAATACCGGCTTTTAAAACACTCAACAGTTCTTGGGTRTAGTCTTAATACTGATCCTGTAAGGTTATATCACTCCTATTGGCCATGACAACGTCATCCGGTAATAGTGCCTTCAGAAAGTCTTCACACCCCTTGACTTTTTTTCACATTTTGTTGTTACAACCTGATTTTAAAATGGATTACATTGAGATTCTATGCCACTGATCTACATACAATACCCCATAATGTCACAGTGGAATTGTTTTTCCAAATGTTTACAAAGGAATTAAAAATAACCTGGTTATGGCAAGCCTAAAGTTCAGGAGTAAAATCGCAAGTTGCATGGACTGTGTGCAATAAGTGTTTAATATGATTTTTGAATGACTACCCCACACATACAGTTAACTGTAAGGTCGAGCAGTGAATTTCAAGCACAGGTTCAACAAAGACAAAGGAGGTTTTCCAATGGTTCGCAAAGGGCACCTATTGGTAGATGGGTAGAAAAAGCAGACATTGAATATCCCTTTGAGCATGGTGAAGTTATTCATTACACTTTGGATGGTGTGTCAATACACCCAGTCACAACAAAGATACAGGCGCCCTTCCTAACTCAGTTGCCGGAGAGAAAGGAAACCGCTCCTCCTTCTCTTACTCAGTCTCTCTCCTTACACTAAAGAGGCCAGGCCTTTCACAGTGATACTCATGACTAGAGGAAGGTATCCAGGCTGGTCCTTCATCTCTGTCCTCAGTGTGTYCTCYTCTCTCTTCAGCGTAACTTTAGAGTGACCAAAGAGACTCTCTGTCCTCCCAAACACCTCCTCCTCAGTCAGAACAGCCAGACCTGCATCTCTCAGAGAGAGGGTCTCTCCACTCCCTGCTGCCACATGCTGCACCTGGAGGACAAGCAGCACAGGAATATGATTATATACTGCGATGTCGTGTCTAAGTTGCAATGACAATTTCAAAATGGAGAATGAAGTATTGTAATAATAATTTGGGGGTGTTTATATTTGTCCTGTTACACAAGTGTGTAATGGAAAGCTGTTTGTTGCATATCCCGGCACCCACAGGGAGTGGGGTTACTGGCCCAACGCTCTAACTGCAAGGCTACCTGCCGCCCTTAATCTATTCCAAACAACTATTGGATGAATTGAACCTTTATTTAGCTTAGCCAAGTGGTGAACAGGTCACACAGTACAATATTTCTGAAGAAGTAATCAGACTTTTTTACCAGGCTAAGTGTAACAAAAGGGGAAGTGTGAACGCACCAGGATCTGCAGGGCCTGTAAGACTGGAGGACTGCAACAGGATCCTAACACAGAGAGACCCTCATCTGTCATTCCTGAGAAATAAAGATTCACAGATGGTGTAAAACAGGAAGTGGTTTTCAGGGCATTGTGGGGACTGAGAAAATAAAATGTTCATGRAGTGAGATGCCAGTTTTCCTGATAAATGCAACTGCTAGAGACTGTTSTGATAGTGAACTGAACTGGCACTTAATATTCAACTAGTCAACTAATATTCACTGCTCAGTGTCTCACCATCCATGGCACTGATAATGGGATGAGTGGCACTGAGAAGGGAGGGTGTCTGGCTGGAATCACTGAGRAGGGAGGGTGTCTGGCTGGAATCACTGAGGAGGGAGGGTGTCGGGCTGGAGTCGGAATGCTCTAGAAGGTCCAGTATGGCCTGGACTGTCTGCATCTGAGACGCTTCCTTAACCTCACCCAGGTCAGCTGTCTTACCTGTGCACATCTGGTCCAGCTGTGAGAAGAGACATTTTTAGAAAGAATAGGTGAGATGTGTGGTTTGTTTTTTCCTGATAAACTTAGTTGAATGTACTGACTAAGTCTCTCTGGATAAGAGTGTCTGGTAAATGACTCGTATGGTAACACAAGAGTGAAGGTTAGAGACAAGATATTTAGGATACTATGGTAGACTATAATGATGATAGAGAGGATGTAATGAGAAGTTAGTATGTTCAGCATTTTGAAGGTTAGAGACAAGATATTTAGGATACTATGGTAGACTATAATGATGAGACCGAACGTAATGAGAAGTTAGTATGTTCAGCATTTTCAGAAAGCTGCTGATTCATGTCCAGTAATCCGCTCATAATAAAGTGTGTCTAACTGTAGGACTGTGTGTGTGTTTGGGCCCTGTTTCTGTACGTCTCACTCACCACACTCTCCAGCACACTGACTGCCTCTCTGTCCTCCATGGTTGTCTTGAGGAGCTGGAGCAGATCTTGTTACTCATGGGGGACACCCACCGTGTCCTCACGCATTAGATTATTGGAGGCCCTTGATTTGGAACGATGGTCGTTGTCCATTCCTGGAAGATTTTCCTCTATCTCTACAGAGGAGCTCTGTCAGAGTGACCAATATGGTACTTAGATATGAGTACTACGTCCTCTGTACAAGGCCCTTCTTCTCCCCCTTGATTGTCTCAGCTATCTAGGGAGTTGCCCAGGGGGTTCTTTCCCGAACACGACAGGCGGACCAGACTCTAGCGCAAGACGCTCTTGGTGGTTCCAAACTTCGGTTCCATTCTTAACGAATGATCGCAGAAGGCCACACTGTGTCTCTTGGGACCTTTCAATTTTCGCGGCAAGAAATGTTTTTTGTAGCGCCGCACTCTTCATCTAATTCTCAGGCCATTAAACGATTCCTGTGCCACGACCAAACATAGATATACTCGGAGCTCTAGTGGACCGATTCCTGGGATGGACAATATGTCGGCTTGGTTTTTGGCTCTGACATGTACTGTCAAAGCTCGTGGTAAGAAACTTATATATACAACGCATGTGGTTCCTTTTCCAAAATCACATAAGCGTCGAATCCCAATCTCATTTGTGGATGCTCCTTACGGGCACAGGTGGACTCCGATCAAGTTGTACGATAATATCTTAAGTCACGAATGATTCAGCTTGTTAAAATCAGGAATGCAGACTGAGGGCTCAAATTTTGAGTCTTCAATAGCAACATGAGTCTTTGGAAATAAATTGCGCTAAGCCGCTAAATTAAAGTATGTCACAGTATTTTAACTCTATTAAATTCCACATTTGGCCGAAAAATTCTAAAAAACCGGATTGTTTTCCATCTTTGACATTTTTACTTCAAGAGGCTTAAAGTCCTTTAAACGGCTGTCCTCGGGTATCTGTGGTGCTGATTGATGAGCTGAACATATATATTTAAGTAAATTTTAGCTAATCAAAGGCTGTAACATAACAAAACTGTATGTTGGTTTAAGAAAGATGTGTACCAAATCATGTGGAGAGGGAGAGTGGGTACATAGAGTCTGTCTTCCATACGTATCATGGTCAGTCTTGGTCTAAGGTGAGATGATAGATAACCTATATAGGTGTTTACGCTTTATATGTGCGTAGTTGTTGTTCAGACACAGCAAGATATTAGTCAGGTGGCTGTATGATAAAGACTACTACGGGAGTATCGCGCACATTATCTAGAACTATCTCTAACTGCGGACACCAGTTATGCACTAACCAATTATGACTTATCTAAGAGTTCTTTCAACGGGAGCGCTAAGAAGACCTGCTCCTTGGAGCTGCTTGGTGCTGAGGAACAAATGCTCCGAGTAACGCACCACATGTCAATATAAACTAATGGGACACCATACTGAACAGTTTTACAGGCATAGAGACAACTATTCACGCTGGGCACCACGATGCAATCATCCAACATTATTTTGCAGTGCCTGTCGTGTGAATGGGCAATACTACTATGATTCTTGTATTTTAACTATCACTGACATTTCTAATGCTAGTTCCTCACGATGCCTCATTCGATAATCATAGGACCTTGGAAGCCCCTAGTGTCTGTGTGGCCCTCTTGACTAGCCTGGCTAAATGGAGGATAAGTACATTGAAGCCAATCATCGTTTGTTGCTTAAACTGGAGCAGAGCGCGAACCCGCTCCTCCCTACTCAAGTGTCCTCTGGAGTGGTAGCTGGGGCAGGGCTAGTCTCAGTGTTGGCTGGCCTGATTGAACTCTGACTTCCACATGTGCTGGCATATTTCCATGCCCCCAGTCTTGTGTGTTTGTGTGTGAGGAGGTCACGCGTGGGAGTGTCTCTTTCATAGTTGATAGATAACTGTCTAGCTGTCTAAGGCAGTCTACCGATCACCTGCCCTCGCTGTCTCCTGTCTTTACTCCTCCTGTGACCCACTATGGCACGGCACTTGAAAGTCTCGGAGACCGTCTGATCCAATTCATCAACTGTTGTCACGCATGGCTACAGTTCGATGTATCGTAATACCAACAATTGATTGGAGACAATACATATTGAAAGAGCAATCTAGGCAGCCTCATACTAAAGGAGTAATGTTATTGGAGACAGGGTTTGAAGCTCACTTGCCTGGCGCAACAGGAATATAAGTTGTAAAAGGGGGAGGATGGTAAAGTGATGACTAATTCAGAGAATTTCCAGCCCATGGGAAGTTATCGTGTATATGTTACAATACACAGAAAGTTTGCTGTAGAGTCAATCAGGTTTGGTTCTTGTATATACTAGTGATATCATTGATGGTTTTCTGCAACCCAAGTGGTGTCGCATGCTTCTGTGATTAGATATGAAAGAATGTTTGGTTTCTATGCATATGTAGTTAGATCCTTGAGTGTGAGGTGGATTCCAATCATGAATTTACGTGGTGTAATCAGGGTATAGTACCAGCCGCATGTCTATCCAGCCTAAAGTGTCAAAGGCTTGTCTCTAAATCTCGTTAACCCTGTTTGGAATGCAAGCTTTAAGATCTAGTACGAATCTTGGAAAGGTCCTGATTTTTAATCACCATTGAACGACAACCAAGGCCGAGTCGGTCCCCTCGAGAATACCAACCAAGAAATAGAAGAATGTCATTTTTTCATACATGCTAATAGTAAAAGATGTTATAGGGTAGGGGGGCAGAGACGATGATTTGTCGTGAATCGCTGCTAGGTTAAGAATTCTAGATGCACACGCTAAGCTGTCAGGAATAAAAAAGGACATTAGCCGTAACATACAGTGTATCGTATCCACAGATTAAACATTTCACCCAAGTCATATATCACGCACGCACACATAAACCACACGCGAACCTCTATAACAGATACACAAGTACAGAAGATTGGGTCGCTTGAGCCGGATTAGTATCATGGTAGGGCATATTCCCCACATTTGATATGTTGGTTCCGCAGTCGCTCTCAATTCAGTCTTCACTTTTAAAAACTCCAACAACATTGGTTGCTTAGAGGTAAATCTGACCGGCATGACCTCAGTTGTGTAACTATGATGATTGGGTTGGCGCACCATGTGTGCGCATTACACCCGAAACACTTTCAGTCTGGAGTCTTACACCTTTTTACTGTGGCGGCTGTGGGGTTAAACACAATTGTTCTGTGGGTACTGGCTTCTTACTCTATTGGTATCTCTGAGTTGGCCTCTCTAAGAAACTTTGAGAGGACGAGTAAAGCAGCTCGCCAGCATCAATAAGCGTTGCTCTCCTTGGGCTTCAGGGTGCACCCTTCATGCAATGCCTCTTAGTGCCTTTTTAGCATAATCAAAGCGTGAGTGCTGCTTAGTGGATAAAGCTGGGTGTGTTGGGTCCCACGCAAATTGGTTGTTTCTATGGGGTGGGTGTGTGAGGCAGTCAGCTTGGTCTGCAGTCGTTAGATCTTCGTGGATTCGGGTGGGTTCTGGTGCAGAAGCTGGTGCCGTGCTACAGCCCCGCTGTGGCAGTCCCTCCGCTATCTAGAGAGTTGGACGTCCCCGGGTCCGTTGTAAGCCGTCTGGTAATTGAGCGTGAACTCTCGGCACCTAACGGTCAGATGAGGTGTATCATAGGTGTAGTCAAATAGAGGCGATGTGATCGCAGTAAGGACAGTGTTCAAGCAATAGCGGCGAGCCCTCTCAAATCAACCACTGTGTGCTGCAACACGAGCTCCCTTAGTGGCGCTATGACACGCGGCCTGAAACCTCTCAGCGCCCGCGCAGTGGTAGGCCCATGTTGAGTTGATCTCCCGTTGGCATTCCGGTTTCAGCTCGACTTAGGGACACCAGCTACCGCCGCTTTAATACAGGCAGGCACTGAGCTGAGCTGGGATAGGTGGGTTCAAGCGCATCCTGACCCCCGCGTACATCAACCACCACCATATAGGTCCCCGTGGTAGCACCGTCTCAACAACAGACGAGTAGCACACCACTGCCAGCTGCTCATTTGTAGTTTGTTTCCATAGACTGAGTCCTTCTCCGCAGATTCACCATTTGAGTTGGCGAATTCAATGATTGAGGTTTTAGACAACACAAGTGGTGTCTTTGTAAGAGACTATCCTCAACTGAGTTGAAGTCCCACAGGGTGTGAGTGCCCAGGGGATGAAAGATAGACGTCCGCGGGACCAAAGGTCTCAATTGGTGAGGTAGAAGTCTATCCCCAGTGCAAGGATACACCAAAAGGTCGAGTGGTAAAGAAACTTCACGTCCCCTCACGGCGTCCCAGGATGGTGAGACAGCGTCTCGCCATGCTCGGCTTGGACACAGTGTGTTAAACTGAGGGATTCCCCAGGCTGTGTTCATGAGCGTACATTCCCCTGATCGCAGGTGAGGCCTAGATTTGCTCCGTCCCCATTGGTCTCAGTAGTGTTAGAGACATAGTTCTGTTCGCACCACCAGATATTGAAAGGGCTATTTCCGTTCCAGCAGTTGGTAGAGGGCGTTCGACGTGGTAGACACCAAAAAAACACGTCCCCCGCAAAACGGGCTCATGGTAGACGTCCTCGGTCTAGTGGTAGATACTGACATGTTACATTGTTTGTTCTATTATGTGAAACTCTTCTACATTAGGATACCTTCTCTAAAGCCTTGGTCGACACTGCTCGCAGGCTTGTAGAACTGATATTTCAACACATTTTGATTACATCCATACAGGCTTATTGTTGTTGATTAGTGTCCCAGCCTGGCCTTGTTCTTTGTGTTCCATTTGTGATAAAGGCGTGTGTGTCTGGCAAGCTCAGAAATGTTCTGAACTAGTGGCCGGCTGACGAGCAGGGATGTCCCTGTCCAGGAAAGTGTTTTAACTCGCCAGGCATTGTCTCCATTGTGGCCATGGCTGCCCTGCACTGTGAGCCACAGGTCCAACCAACGCTTGTGTAGAATTGTATTTTGTGTACCAGGATAAGCTTTATATGTGAGACCAAGTTTGCGCTTTTTGTTAGGACATACAACATAGATAGTGTGGTACAGGGGCCTAATGATGTAGCCGTAATCCTAAACGGCTCCGGTATAGGATGGCCTTATGGAAGAATCCTAGAGCTATCTCCTCGAATTGTCTTGTGTTAGGGGCGGCAGGTAGCCTAGTGTGTTAGAGCATTGGGCTGTGATGCCGCACCGTAACCCAAACAAGGTTGCTAGATCGAATCCTGAGCTGACATGGAGAAAATGTTCATTCTATTCGTGGCCCCTGAACACCAGTGAAAAGACCATGTTCCAACCCAAGCTGGTCTCCTAGACCAGTTAACCCTGTTCTAGTGATCACCACACTGTTCCTTAGACCAGGTTTAAGACGCACTGTTCCTAGCCAGAACCTCGACATGTTTAGAGTAACTGCCACTGTTTCCTAGAACCAGTTTAACCCTAGCTGTTCCTAGGCCAGTTAAACCCACTCGCTTCCTATGATTCCGCGTTCTCAAGTCTACCAAACCACTCGTCTTTCCGTTCAGACACCAGTGTAACACACTACTGTTGCTAGCCAAAGTTCCAACCCCCAAACTGTTCCTAGACCAGTTAACCCACTGTTCCTGACAGTTAACCCACTGTTCCTAGACCAGTTAACCCACCTGTTCCTAGACCAGTTAACACCAGCCATGTTCCTAGACCCACTGTTCAGACCAGTTACCACTGTTCCTAGGCCAGTTAACCCACTGTTCCTAGGCCAGTTAACCCACTGTTCCTAGGCCAGTTATACCCACTAGACCAGTTAACACCACTGTTCCTGAGACCAGTTAACCCACTGTTCCTAGACCAGTTACCCCTGTTCCTCCAGTTCCATGTTGCTATCAGTAATTCACAGATATTGGTTAGTTTCTTTAGACAACTTTCTTTGGCCTAGATAAATAAATAATATCGTATATCAACAAAACGAGCTCATAAGGAGGATCATGTGTCTTCATGTAAAAGGTTAAAGGATAGCACTGCCTTGGAGAGATCACTATCTTTTCTCTAACAATTCATTTTTTTAAATAAATTCATACATTATTTATGTCCCATTGTGTTGTGAAATCTCTTGTGATACGGTGGCAGCTGAGTCGAAACTTTCTGCTAGATGCAAAGTGTTTGTTGTTTGTGTGTTGATAGAACTGAAGAAAACTGAGTGGTCATTTCCAGCAGCTTCGTCAGCTCCCGCAAAAGTCTACAAAAAAGTACTACTGTGACCCTGACAGCCAAGCAGCCACACGTTTCCTGGACTCACGGTCTGCTGCCAT